>NW_027443595.1:0-274754 GCF_048569485.1 Anomaloglossus baeobatrachus | reverse complement strand
GTTCATTTCATGTATGCGCGAAATGCCTTAAAAATGGCTTTAAAATGGATTTGGAGCATGGAGACGATTATCTCGGGATTGCAAGATAACCCAAACAAAACTTTTAGTGGATTTCTACTTATTTTATTAAATATCATCTCCACCAAACAGGACAAGCTTGCATCTGTTATAGTTTTGGAGAAAAATGTGTTCATTTTCATGTATGCGCGAAATGCCTTAAAAATGGCTTTTAAAATGGATTTGGAGCCATGGAGACGATTATCTCGGGATTGCAAGATAACCAAACAAAACTTTTAATGGATTTCTACTTATTTTATTAAATATCAATCTCCACCAAACAGGACAAGCTTGCATCTGTTATAGTTTTGGAGAAAAATGTGTTCATTTCATGTATGCGCAAAATGCCTTAAAAATGGCTTTAAAATGGATTTGGAGCATGGAGACGATTATCTCGGGATTGCAAGATAACCAAAAAAAAATTTTAGTGGATTTCTACTTATTTTATTAAATATCATCTCCACCAAACAGGACAAGCTTGCATCTGTTATAGTTTTGGAGAAAAATGTGTTCATTTCATGTATGCGCGAAATGCCTTAAAAATGGCTTTAAAATGGATTTGGAGCATGGAGACGATTATCTCGGGATTGCAAGATAACCAAACAAAACTTTTAGTGGATTTCTACTTATTTTATTAAATATCATCTCCACCAAACAGACAAGCTTGCATCTGTTATAGTTTTGGAGAAAAATGTGTTCATTTCATGTATGCGCGAAATGCCTTAAAAATGGCTTTAAAATGGATTTGGAGCATGGAGACGATTATCTCGGGATTGCAAGATAACCAAAACAAAACTTTTAGTGGATTTCTACTTATTTTATTAAATATCATCTCCACCAAACAGGACAAGCTTGCATCTGTTATAGTTTTGGAGAAAAATGTGTTCATTTCATGTATGCGCGAAATGCCTTAAAAATGGTTTTAAAAGGGATTTGGAGCATGGAGACGATTATCTCGGGATTGCAAGATAACCAAACAAAACTTTTAGTGGATTTCTACTTATTTTATTAAATATCATCTCCACCAAACAGGACAAGCTTGCATCTGTTATAGTTTTGGAGAAAAAATGTGTTCATTTCATGTATGCCGCGAAATGCCTTAAAAATGGCTTTAAAATGGATTTGGAGCATGGAGACGATTATCTCGGGATTGCAATATAACCAAACAAAAACTTTTAGTGGATTTCTACTTATTTTATTAAATATCATCTCCACCAAACAGGACAAGCTTGCATCTGTTATAGTTTTGGAGAAAAATGTGTTCATTTCATGTATGCGCGAAATGCCTTAAAAATGGCTTTAAAATGGATTTGGAGCATGGAGACGATTATCTCGGGATTGCAAGATAACCAAACAAAACTTTTAGTGGATTTCTACTTATTTTATTAAATATCATCTCCACCAAACAGGACAAGCTTGCATCTGTTTTCGTTTTGGAGAAAAATGTGTTCATTTCATGTATGCGCGAAATGCCTTAAAATGGCTTTAAAATGGATTTGGAGCATGGAGACGATTATCTCGGGATTGCAAGATAACCAAACAAAACTTTTAGTGGATTTCTACTTATTTTATTAAATATCATCTCCACCCAAACAGGACAAAGCTTGCATCTGTTATAGTTTTGGAGAAAAATGTGTTCATTTACATGTATGCGCGAAATGCCTTAAAAATGGCTTTAAAATGGATTTGGAGCATGGAGACGATTATCTCGGGATTGCAAGATAACCAAACAAAACTTTTAGTGGATTTCTACTTATTTTATTAAATATCATCTCCACCAAACAAGAGAAGCTTGCATCTGTTATAGTTTTGGAGAAAAATGTGTTTATTTCATGTATGCGCGAAATGCCTTAAAAATGGCTTTAAAATGGATTTGGAGCATGGAGACGATTATCTCGGGATTGCAAGATAACCAAACAAAACTTTTAGTGGATTTCTACTTATTTTATTAAATATCATCTCCACCAAACAGGACAAGCTTGCATCTGTTATAGTTTTGGAGAAAAATGTGTTCATTTCATGTATGCGCGAAATGCCTTAAAAATGGCTTTAAAATGGATTTGGAGCATGGAGACGATTATCTCGGGATTGCAAGATAACCAAACAAAACTTTTAGTGGATTTCTACTTATTTTATTAAATATCATCTCCACTAAACAGGACAAGCTTGCATCTGTTATAGTTTTGGAGAAAAATGTGTTCATTTCATGTATGCGCGAAATGCCTTAAAAATGGCTTTAAAATGGATTTGGAGCATGGAGACGATTATCTCGGGATTGCAATATAACCAAACAAAACCTTTTAGTGGATTTCTACCTTATTTTATTAAATATCATCTCCACCAAACAGGACAAGCTTGCATCTGTTATAGTTTTGGAGAAAAATGTGTTCATTTCATGTATGCGCGAAATGCCTTAAAAATGGCTTTAAAATGGATTTGGAGCATGGAGACGATTATCTCGGGATTGCAAGATAACCAAACAAAAATTTTAGTGGATTTCTACTTATTTTATTAAATATCATCTCCACCAAACAGGACAAGCTTGCATCTGTTATAGTTTTGGAGAAAAATGTGTTCATTTCATGTATGCGCGAAATGCCTTAAAAATGGCTTTTAAAATGGATTTGGAGCATGGAGACGATTATCTCGGGATTGCAAGATAACCAAACAAAACTTTTAGTGGATTTCTACTTATTTTATTAAATATCATCTCCACCAAACAGGACAAGCTTGCATCTGTTATAGTTTTGGAGAAAAATGTGTTCATTTCATGTATGCGCGAAATGCCTTAAAAATGGCTTTAAAATGGATTTGGAGCATGGAGACGATTATCCTCGGGATTGCAAGATAACCAAACAAAACTTTTAGTGGATTTCTACTTATTTTATTAAATATCATCTCCCACCAAACAGGACCAAGCTTGCATCTGTTATAGTTTTGGAGAAAAATGTGTTCATTTCATGTATGCGCGAAATGCCTTAAAAATGGCTTTAAAATGGATTTGGAGCATGGAGACGATTATCCTCGGGATTGCAAGATAACCAAGCAAAACTTTTAGTGGATTTCTACTTATTTTATTAAATATCATCTCCACCAAACAGGACAAGCTTGCATCTGTTAAAGTTTTGGAGAAAAATGTGTTCATTTCATGTATGCGCGAAATGCCTTAAAAATGGCTTTAAAATGGATTTGGAGCATGGCGACGATTATCTCGGGATTGCAAGATAACCAAACAAAACTTTTAGTGGATTTCTACTTATTTTATTAAATATCATCTCCACCAAACAGGACAAGCTTGCATCTGTTATAGTTTTGGAGAAAAATGTGTTCATTTCATGTATGCGCGAAATGCCTTAAAAATGGCTTTAAAATGGATTTGGAGCATGGAGACGATTATCTCGGGATTGCAAGATAACCAAACAAAACTTTTAGTGGATTTCTACTTATTTTATTAAATATCATCTCCACCAAACAGGACAAGCTTGCATGTGTTATAGTTTTGGAGAAAAATGTGTTCATTTCATGTATGCGTAAAATGCCTTTGATATGGCTTTAAAATGGATTTGGAGCATGGAGACGATTATCTTAGGATGGCAATATAAACAAACGAAACTTTTAGTAGATTTCTACTTATTTTATTAAATATTATCTCCACCAAACAGGACAAGCTTGCATCTGTTATAGTTTTGGAGAAAAATGTGTTCATTTCATGTATGCGCGAAATGCCTTAAAAATGGCTTTAAAATGGATTTGGAGCATGGAGACGATTATCTCGGGATTGCAAGATAACCACAACAAAACTTTTAGTGGATTTCTACTTATTTTATTAAATATCATCTCCACCAAACAGGACAAGCTTGCATCTGTTATAGTTTTGGAGAAAAATGTGTTCATTTCATGTATGCGCGAAATGCCTTAAAAATGGCTTTAAAATGGATTTGGAGCATGGAGACGATTATCTCGGGATTGCAAGATAACCAAACAAAACTTTTAGTGGATTTCTACTTTATTTTATTAAATATCATCTCCACCAAACAGGACAAGCTTGCATCTGTTATAGTTTTGGAGAAAAATGTGTTCATTTCATGTATGCGCGAAATGCCTTAAAAATGGCTTTAAAATGGATTTGGAGCATGGAGACGATTATCTCGGGATTGCAAGATAACCAAACAAAACTTTTAGTGGATTTCTACTTATTTTATTAAATATCATCTCCACCAAACAGGACAAGCTTGCATCTGTTATAGTTTTGGAGAAAAATGTGTTCATTTCATGTATGCGCGAAATGCCTTAAAAATGGCTTTAAAATGGATTTGGAGCATGGAGACGATTATCTCGGGATTGCAATATAACCAAACAAAACTTTTAGTGGATTTCTACTTATTTTATTAAATATCATCTCCACCAAACAGGACAAGCTTGCATCTGTTATAGTTTTGGAGAAAAATGTGTTAATTTCATGTATGCGCGAAATGCCTTAAAAATGGCTTTAAAATGGATTTGGAGCATGGAGACGATTATCTCGGGATTGCAAGATAACCAAACAAAACTTTTAGTGGATTTCTACTTATTTTATTAAATATCATCTCCACCAAACAGGACAAGCTTGCATCTGTTAACGTTTTGGAGAAAAATGTGTTCATTTCATGTATGCGCGAAATGCCCTTAAAAATGGCTTTAAAATGGATTTGGAGCATGGAGACGATTATCTCGGGATTGCAAGATAACCAAACAAAACTTTTAGTGGATTTCTACTTATTTTATTAAATATCATCTCACACCAAACAGGACAAGCTTGCATCTGTTATAGTTTTGGAGAAAAATGTGTTCATTTCATGTATGCGCGAAATGCCTTAAAAATGGCTTTAAAATGGATTTGGAGCATGGAGGACGATTATCTCGGGATTGCAAGATAACCAAACAAAAATTTTAGTGGATTTCTACTTATTTTATTAAATATCATCTCCACCAAACAGGACAAGCTTGCATCTGTTATAGTTTTGGAGAAAAATGTGTTCATTTCATGTATGCGCGAAATGCCCTTAAAAATGGCTTTAAAATGGATTTGGAGCATGGAGACGATTATCTCGGGATTGCAATACAACCAAACAAAACTTTTAGTGGATTTCTACTTATTTTATTAAATATCATCTCCACCAAACAGGACAAGCTTGCATCTGTTATAGTTTTGGAGAAAAATGTGTTCATTTCATGTATGCGCGAAATGCCTTAAAAATGGCTTTAAAATGGATTTGGAGCATGGAGACGATTATCTCGGGATTGCAAGATAACCAAACAAAAATTTTAGTGGATTTCTACTTATTTTATTAAATATCATCTCCACCAAACAGGACAAGCTTGCATCTGTTATAGTTTTGGAGAAAAATGTGTTCATTTCATGTATGCGCGAAATGCCCTTAAAAATGGCTTTAAAATGGATTTGGAGCATGGAGACGATTATCTCGGGATTGCAAGATAACCAAACAAAACTTTTAGTGGATTTTCTACTTATTTTATTAAATATCATCTCCACCAAACAAGACAAGCTTGCATCTGTTATAGATTTGGAGAAAAATGTGTTCATTTCATGTATGCGCGAAATGCCCTTAAAAATGGCTTTAAAATGGATTTGGAGCATGGAGACGATTATCTCGGGATTGCAAGATAACCAAACAAAACCTTTTAGTGGATTTCTACTTATTTTATTAAATATCATCTCCACCAAACAGGACAAGCTTGCATCTGTTATAGTTTTGGAGAAAAATGTGTTCATTTCATGTATGCGCGAAATGCCTTAAAATGGCTTTAAAATGGATTTGGAGCATGGAGGACGATTATCTCGGGATTGCAAGATAACCAAACAAAACTTTTAGTGGATTTCTACTTATTTTATTAAATATCATCTCCACCAAACAGGACAAGCTTGCATCTGTTATAGTTTTGGAGAAAAATGTGTTCATTTCATGTATGCGCGAAATGCCCTTAAAAATGGCTTTAAAATGGATTTGGAGCATGGCGACGATTATCTCGGGATTGCAAGATAACCAAACAAAACTTTTAGTGGATTTCTACTTATTTTATTAAATATCATCTCCCACCAAACAGGACAAGCTTGCATCTGTTATAGTTTTGGAGAAAAATGTGTTCATTTTCATGTATGCGCGAAATGCCTTAAAAATGGCTTTAAAATGGATTTGGAGCATGGAGACGATTATCTCGGGATTGCAAGATAACCAAACAAAACTTTTAGTGGATTTCTACTTATTTTATTAAATATCATCTCCACCAAACAGGACAAGCTTGCATGTGTTATAGTTTTGGAGAAAAATGTGTTCATTTCATGTATGCGCAAAATGCCTTTGAAATGGCTTTAAAATGGATTTGGAGCATGGAGGACGATTATCTTAGGATGGCAATATAAACAAACGAAACTTTTAGTAGATTTCTACTTATTTTTATTAAATATTATCTCCACACAAACAGGACAAGCTTGCATCTGTTATAGTTTTGGAGAAAAATGTGTTCATTTCATGTATGCGCGAAATGCCTTAAAAATGGCTTTAAAATGGATTTGGAGCATGGAGACGATTATCTCGGGATTGCAAGATAACCAAACAAAACTTTTAGTGGATTTCTACTTATTTTATTAAATATCATCTCCACCAAACAGGACAAGCTTGCATGTGTTATAGTTTTGGAGAAAAATGTGTTCATTTCATGTATGCGCAAAATGCCTTTGAAATGGCTTTAAAATGGATTTGGAGCATGGAGACGATTATCTTAGGATGGCAATATAAACAAACCGAAACTTTTAGTAGATTTCTACTTATTTTATTAAATATTATCTCCACCCAAACAGGACAAGCTTGCATCTGTTATAGTTTTGGAGAAAAATGTGTTCATTTCATGTATGCGCGAAATGCCTTAAAAATGGCTTTAAAATGGATTTGGAGCATGGAGACGATTATCTCGGGATTGCAAGATAACCAAACAAAACTTTTAGTGGATTTCTACTTATTTTATTAAATATCATCTCCACCAAACAGGACAAGCTTGCATGTGTTATAGTTTTGGAGAAAAATGTGTTCATTTCATGTATGCGCAAAATGCCTTTGAAATGGCTTTAAATGGATTTGGAGCATGGAGACGATTATCTCGGGATTGCAAGATAACCAAACAAAACTTTTAGTGTATTTCTACTTATTTTATTAAATATCATCTCCACCAAACAGGACAAGCTTGCATCTATTATAGTTTTGGAGAAAAATGTGTTCATTTCATGTATGCGCGAAATGCCTTAAAAATGGCTTTAAAATGGATTTGGAGCATGGAGACGATTATCTCGGGATTGCAATATAACCAAACAAAACTTTTAGTGGATTTCTACTTATTTTATTAAATATCATCTCCACCAAACAGGACAAGCTTGCATCTGTTATAGTTTTGGAGAAAAATGTGTTCATTTCATGTATGCGCGAAATGCCTTAAAAATGCTTTAAAATGGATTTGGAGCATGGAGACGATTATCTCGGGATTGCAAGATAACCAAACCAAAAATTTTAGTGGATTTCTACTTATTTTATTAAATATCATCTCCACCAAACAGGACAAGCTTGCATCTGTTATAGTTTTGGAGAAAAATGTGTTCATTTCATGTATGCGCGAAATGCCTTAAAAATGGCTTTAAAATTGGATTTGGAGCATGGAGACGATTATCTCGGGATTGCAATACAACCAAACAAAACTTTTAGTGGATTTCTACTTATTTTATTAAATATCATCTCCACCAAACAGGACAAGCTTGCATCTGTTATAGTTTTGGAGAAAAAATGTGTTCATTTCATGTATGCGCGAAATGCCCTTAAAAATGGCTTTAAAATGGATTTGGAGCATGGAGACGATTATCTCGGGATTGCAAGATAACCAAACAAAAATTTTAGTGGATTTCTACTTATTTTATTAAATATCATCTCCACCAAACAGGACAAGCTTGCATCTGTTATAGTTTTGGAGAAAAATGTGTTCATTTCATGTATGCGCGAAATGCCTTAAAAATGGCTTTTAAAATGGATTTGGAGCATGGAGACGATTATCTCGGGATTGCAAGATAACCAAACAAAACTTTTAGTGGATTTCTACTTATTTTATTAAATATCATCTCCACCAAACAAGACAAGCTTGCATCTGTTATAGATTTGGAGAAAAATGTGTTCATTTCATGTATGCGCGAAATGCCTTAAAAATGGCTTTAAATGGATTTGGAGCATGGAGACGTTTATCTCAGGATTGCAAGATAACCAAACAAAACTTTTAGTGGATTTCTACTTATTTTATTAAATATCATCTCCACCAAACAGGACAAGCTTGCATCTGTTATAGTTTTGGAGAAAATAATGTGTCATTTCATGTATGCGCGAAATGCCTTAAAAATGGCTTTAAAATGGATTTGGAGCATGGAGACGATTATCTCGGGATTGCAAGATAACCAAACAAAACTTTTAGTGGATTTCTACTTATTTTATTAAATATCATCTCCACCAAACAGGACAAGCTTGCATCTGTTATAGTTTTGGAGAAAAATGTGTTCATTTCATGTATGCGCGAAATGCCTTAAAAATGGCTTTAAAATGGATTTGGAGCATGGCGACGATTATCTCGGGATTGCAAGATAACCAAACAAAACTTTTAGTGGATTTCTACTTATTTTATTAAATATCATCCTCCACCAAACAGGACAAGCTTGCATCTGTTATAGTTTTGGAGAAAAATGTGTTCATTTCATGTATGCGCGAAATGCCTTAAAAATGGCTTTAAAATGGATTTGGAGCATGGAGACGATTATCTCGGGATTGCAAGATAACCAAACAAAACTTTTAGTGGATTTCTACTTATTTTATTAAATATCATCTCCACCAAACAGGACAAGCTTGCATGTGTTATAGTTTTGGAGAAAAATGTGTTCATTTCATGTATGCGCAAAATGCCTTTGAAATGGCTTTAAAATGGATTTGGAGCATGGAGACGATTATCTTAGGATGGCAATATAAACAAACGAAACTTTTAGTAGATTTCTACTTATTTTATTAAATATTATCTCCACACCAAACAGGACAAGCTTGCATCTGTTATAGTTTTGGAGAAAAATGTGTTCATTTCATGTATGCGCGAAATGCCTTAAAAATGGCTTTAAAATGGATTTGGAGCATGGAGACGATTATCTCGGGATTGCAAGATAACCAAACAAAACTTTTAGTGGATTTCTACTTATTTTATTAAATATCATCATCCACCAAACAGGACAAGCCTTGCATGTGTTATAGTTTTGGAGAAAAATGTGTTCATTTCATGTATGCGCAAAATGCCTTTGAAATGGCTTTAAAATGGATTTGGAGCATGGAGACGATTATCTTAGGATGGCAATATAAACAAACGAAACTTTTAGTAGATTTCTACTTATTTTATTAAATATTATCTCCACCAAACAGGACAAGCTTGCATCTGTTATAGTTTTGGAGAAAAATGTGTTCATTTCATGTATGCGCGAAATGCCCTTAAAAATGGCTTTAAAATGGATTTGGAGCATGGAGACGATTATCTCGGGATTGCAAGATAACCAAACAAAACTTTTAGTGGATTTCTACTTATTTTATTAAATATCATCTCCACCAAACAGGACAAGCTTGCATGTGTTATAGTTTTGGAGAAAAATGTGTTCATTTCATGTATGCGCAAAATGCCTTTGAAATGGCTTTAAAATGGATTTGGAGCATGGAGACGATTATCTCGGGATTGCAAGATAACCAAACAAAACTTTTAGTGGATTTCTACTTATTTTATTAAATATCATCTCCACCAAACAGGACAAGCTTGCATCTGTTATAGTTTTGGAGAAAAATGTGTTCATTTCATGTATGCGCGAAATGCCTTAAAAATGGCTTTAAAATGGATTTGGAGCATGGAGACGATTATCTCGGGATTGCAAGATAACCAAACAAACTTTTAGTGTATTTCTACTTATTTTATTAAATATCATCTCCACCAAACAGGACAAGCTTGCATCTATTATAGTTTTGGAGAAAAATGTGTTCATTTCATGTATGCGCGAAATGCCTTAAAAATGGCTTTAAAATGGATTTGGAGCATGGAGACGATTATCTCGGGATTGCAATATAACCAAACAAAACTTTTAGTGGATTTCTACTTATTTTATTAAATATCATCTCCCACCAAACAGGACAAGCTTGCATCTGTTATAGTTTTGGAGAAAAATGTGTTCATTTCATGTATGCGCGAAATGCCTTAAAAATGGCTTTAAAATGGATTTGGAGCATGGAGACGATTATCTCGGGATTGCAAGATAACCAAACAAAACTTTTAGTGGATTTCTACTTATTTTTATTAAATATCATCTCCACCAAACAGGACAAGCTTGCATCTGTTATAGTTTTGGAGAAAAATGTGTTCATTTCATGTATGCGCGAAATGCCTTAAAATGGCTTTAAAATGGATTTGGAGCATGGAGACGATTATCTCGGGATTGCAAGATAACCAAACAAAACTTTTAGTGGATTTCTACTTATTTTATTAAATATCATCTCCACCAAACAGGACAAGCTTGCATCTGTTATAGTTTTGGAGAAAAATGTGTTCATTTCATGTATGCGCGAAATGCCTTAAAAATGGCTTTAAAATGGATTTGGAGCATGGAGACGATTATCTCGGGATTGCAAGATAACCAAGCAAAACTTTTAGTGGATTTCTACTTATTTTATTAAATATCATCTCCACCAAACAGGACAAGCTTGCATCTGTTATAGTTTTGGAGAAAAATGTGTTCATTTCATGTATGCGCGAAATGCCTTAAAAATGGCTTTAAAATGGATTTGGAGCATGGCGACGATTATCTCGGATTGCAAGATAACCAAACAAAACTTTTAGTGGATTTCTACTTATTTTATTAAATATCATCTCCACCAAACAGGACAAGCTTGCATCTGTTATAGTTTTGGAGAAAAATGTGTTCATTTCATGTATGCGCGAAATGCCTTAAAAATGGCTTTAAAATGGATTTGGAGCATGGAGACGATTATCCTCGGGATTGCAAGATAACCAAACAAAACTTTTAGTGGATTTCTACTTATTTTATTAAATATCATCTCCACCAAACAGGACAAGCTTGCATCTGTTATAGTTTTGGAGAAAAATGTGTTCATTTCATGTATGCGCGAAATGCCTTAAAAATGGCTTTAAAATGGATTTGGAGCAATGGAGACGATTATCTCGGGATTGCAATATAACCAAACAAAACTTTTAGTGGATTTCTACTTATTTTATTAAATATCATCTCCACACAAACAGGACAAGCTTGCATCTGTTATAGTTTTGGAGAAAAATGTGTTCATTTCATGTATGCGCGAAATGCCTTAAAAATGGCTTTAAAATGGATTTGGAGCAAGGAGACGATTATCTCGGGATTGCAAGATAACCAAACAAAACTTTTAGTGGATTTCTACTTATTTTATTAAATATCATCTCCACCAAACAGGACAAGCTTGCATCTGTTATAGTTTTGGAGAAAAATGTGTTCATTTCATGTATGCGCGAAATGCCTTAAAAATGGCTTTAAAATGGATTTGGAGCATGGAGACGATTATCTCGGGATTGCAAGATAACCAAACAAAACTTTTAGTGGATTTCTACTTATTTTATTAAATATCATCTCCACCAAACAGGACAAGCTTGCATCTGTTATAGTTTTGGAGAAAATGTGTTCATTTCATGTATGCGCGAAATGCCTTAAAAATGGCTTTAAAATGGATTTGGAGCATGGAGACGATTATCTCGGGATTGCAAGATAACCAAACAAAACTTTTAGTGGATTTCTACTTATTTTATTAAATATCATCTCCACCAAACAGGACAAGCTTGCATCTGTTATAGTTTTGGAGAAAAATGTGTTCATTTCATGTATGCGCGAAATGCCTTAAAAATGGCTTTAAAATGGATTTGGAGCAATGGAGACGATTATCTCGGATTGCAATACAACCAAACAAAACTTTTAGTGGATTTCTACTTATTTTATTAAATATCATCTCCCACCAAACAGGACAAGCTTGCATCTGTTATAGTTTTGGAGAAAAAATGTGTTCATTTCATGTATGCGCGAAATGCCTTAAAATGGCTTTAAAATGGATTTGGAGCATGGAGACGATTATCTCGGGATTGCAAGATAACCAAACAAAAATTTTAGTGGATTTCTACTTATTTTATTAAATATCATCTCCACCAAACAGGACAAGCTTGCATCTGTTATAGTTTTGGAGAAAAATGTGTTCATTTCATGTATGCGCGAAATGCCCTAAAAATGGCTTTAAAATGGATTTGGAGCATGGAGACGATTATCTCGGGATTGCAAGATAACCAAACAAAACTTTTAGTGGATTTCTACTTATTTTATTAAATATCATCTCCACCAAACAGGACAAGCTTGCATCTGTTATAGTTTTGGAGAAAAATGTGTTCATTTCATGTATGCGCGAAATGCCCTTAAAAATGGCTTTAAAATGGATTTGGAGCATGGAGACGATTATCTCGGGATTGCAAGATAACCAAACAAAACTTTTAGTGGATTTCTACTTATTTTATTAAATATCATCTCCACCAAACAGGACAAGCTTGCATCTGTTATAGTTTTGGAGAAAAATGTGTTCATTTCATGTATGCGCGAAATGCCTTAAAAATGGCTTTAAAATGGATTTGGAGCATGGAGACGATTATCTCGGGATTGCAAGATAACACAAACAAAACTTTTAGTGGATTTCTACTTATTTTATTAAATATCATCTCCCACCAAACAGGACAAGCTTGCATCTGTTATAGTTTTGGAGAAAAATGTGTTCATTTCATGTATGCGCGAAATGCCTTAAAAATGGCTTTAAAATGGATTTGGAGCATGGAGACGATTATCTCGGGATTGCAAGATAACCAAACAAAACTTTTAGTGGATTTCTACTTATTTTATTAAATATCATCTCCACCAAACAGGACAAGCTTGCATCTGTTATAGTTTTGGAGAAAATGTGTTCATTTCATGTATGCGCGAAATGCCTTAAAAATGGCTTTAAAATGGATTTGGAGCATGGAGACGATTATCTCGGGATTGCAAGATAACCAAACAAAACTTTTAGTGGATTTCTACTTATTTTATTAAATATCAATCTCACCACCAAACAGGACAAGCTTGCATCTGTTATAGTTTTGGAGAAAAATGTGTTCATTATCTTGCAATCCCGAGATAATCGTCTCCATGCTCCAAATCCATTTTAAAGCCATTTTTAAGGCATTTCGCCGCATACATGAAATGAACACATTTTTCTCCAAAACTATAACAGATGCAAGCTTGTCCTGTTTGGTGGAGATGATATTTAATAAAATAAGTAGAAATCCACTAAAAGTTTTGTTTGGTTATCTTGCAATCCCGAGATAATCGTCTCCATGCTCCAAATCCATTTTAAAGCCATTTTTAAGGCATTTCGCGCATACATGAAATGAACACATTTTTCTCCAAAACTATAACAGATGCAAGCTTGTCCTGTTTGGTGGAGATGATATTTAATAAAATAAGTAGAAATCCACTAAAAGTTTTGTTTGGTTATCTTGCAATCCCGAGATAATCGTCTCCATGCTCCAAATCCATTTTAAAGCCATTTTTAAGGCATTTCGCGCATACATGAAATGAACACATTTTTCTCCAAAACTATAACAGATGCAAGCTTGTCCTGTTTGGTGGAGATGATATTTAATAAAATAAGTAGAAATCCACTAAAAGTTTTGTTTGGTTATCTTGCAATCCCGAGATAATCGTCTCCATGCTCCAAATCCATTTTAAAGCCCATTTTTAAGGCATTTCGCGCATACATGAAATGAACACATTTTTCTCCAAAACTATAACAGATGCAAGCTTGTCCTGTTTGGTGGAGATGATATTTAATAAAATAAGTAGAAATCCACTAAAAGTTTTGTTTGGTTATCTTGCAATCCCGAGATAATCGTCTCCATGCTCCAAATCCATTTTAAAGCCATTTTTAGGGCATTTCGCGCATACATGAAATGAACACATTTTTCTCCAAAACTATAAACAGATGCAAGCTTGTCCTGTTTGGTGGAGATGATATTTAATAAAATAAGTAGAAATCCACTAA
Source organism: Anomaloglossus baeobatrachus (assembly GCF_048569485.1). NCBI lineage: Eukaryota > Metazoa > Chordata > Amphibia > Anura > Aromobatidae > Anomaloglossus > Anomaloglossus baeobatrachus. The sequence continues at coordinate 260,496 of NW_027443595.1, read as the reverse complement.
AATTTTTGTTTGGTTATCTTGCAATCCCGAGATAATCGTCTCCATGCTCCAAATCCATTTTAAAGCCATTTTTAAGGCATTTCGCGCATACATGAAATGAACACATTTTTTCCTCCAAACTATAACAGATGCAAGCTTGTCCTGTTTGGTGGAGATGATATTTAATAAAATAAGTAGAAATCCACTAAAAGTTTTGTTTGGTTGTATTGCAATCCCGAGATAATCGTCTCCATGCTCCAAATCCATTTTAAAGCCATTTTTAAGGCATTTCGCGCATACATGAAATGAACACATTTTTCTCCAAAACTATAACAGATGCAAGCTTGTCCTGTTTGGTGGAGATGATATTTAATAAAATAAGTAGAAATCCCACTAAAAGTTTTGTTTGGTTATCTTGCAATCCCGAGATAATCGTCTCCATGCTCCAAATCCATTTTAAAGCCATTTTTAAGGCATTTCGCGCATACATGAAATGAACACATTTTTCTCCAAAACTATAACAGATGCAAGCTTGTCCTGTTTGGTGGAGATGATATTTAATAAAATAAGTAGAAATCCACTAAAAGTTTTGTTTGGTTATCTTGCCAATCCCGAGATAATCGTCTCCATGCTCCAAATCCATTTTAAAGCCATTTTTAAGGCATTTCGCGCATACATGAAATGAACACATTTTTCTCCAAAACTATAACAGATGCAAGCTTGTCCTGTTTGGTGGAGATGATATTTAATAAAATAAGTAGAAATCCACTAAAAGTTTTGTTTGGTTATCTTGCAATCCCGAGATAATCGTCTCCTTGCTCCAAATCCATTTTAAAGCCATTTTTAAGGCATTTCGCGCCATACATGAAATGAACACATTTTTCTCCAAAACTATAACAGATGCAAGCTTGTCCTGTTTGGTGGAGATGATATTTAATAAAATAAGTAGAAATCCACTAAAAGTTTTGTTTGGTTATATTGCAATCCCGAGATAATCGTCTCCATGCTCCAAATCCATTTTAAAGCCATTTTTAAGGCATTTCGCGCATACATGAAATGAACACATTTTTCTCCAAAACTATAACAGATGCAAGCTTGTCCTGTTTGGTGGAGATGATATTTAATAAAATAAGTAGAAATCCACTAAAAGTTTTGTTTGGTTATCTTGCAATCCCGAGATAATCGTCTCCATGCTCCAAATCCATTTTAAAGCCATTTTTAAGGCATTTCGCGCATACATGAAATGAACACATTTTTCTCCAAAACTATAACAGATGCAAGCTTGTCCTGTTTGGTGGAGATGATATTTAATAAAATAAGTAGAAATCCACTAAAAGTTTTGTTTGGTTATCTTGCAATCCCGAGATAATCGTCGCCATGCTCCAAATCCATTTTAAAGCCATTTTTAAGGCATTTCGCGCATACATGAAATGAACACATTTTTCTCCAAAACTATAACAGATGCAAGCTTGTCCTGTTTGGTGGAGATGATATTTAATAAAATAAGTAGAAATCCACTAAAAGTTTTGCTTGGTTATCTTGCAATCCCCGAGATAATCGTCTCCATGCTCCAAATCCATTTTAAAGCCATTTTTAAGGCATTTCGCGCATACATGAAATGAACACATTTTTCTCCCAAAACTATAACAGATGCAAGCTTGTCCTGTTTGGTGGAGATGATATTTAATAAAAATAAGTAGAAATCCACTAAAAGTTTTGTTTGGTTATCTTGCAATCCCGAGATAATCGTCTCCATGCTCCAAATCCATTTTAAAGCCATTTTTAAGGCATTTCGCGCATACATGAAATGAACACATTTTTCTCCAAAACTATAACAGATGCAAGCTTGTCCTGTTTGGTGGAGATGATATTTAATAAAATAAGTAGAAATCCACTAAAAGTTTTGTTTGGTTATCTTGCAATCCCGAGATAATCGTCTCCATGCTCCAAATCCATTTTAAAGCCATTTTTAAGGCATTTCGCGCATACATGAAATGAACACATTTTTCTCCAAAACTATAACAGATGCAAGCTTGTCCTGTTTGGTGGAGATGATATTTAATAAAATAAGTAGAAATCCACTAAAAGTTTTGTTTGGTTATATTGCAATCCCGAGATAATCGTCTCCATGCTCCAAATCCATTTTAAAGCCATTTTTAAGGCATTTCGCGCATACATGAAATGAACACATTTTTCTCCAAAACTATAATAGATGCAAGCTTGTCCTGTTTGGTGGAGATGATATTTAATAAAATAAGTAGAAATACACTAAAAGTTTTGTTTGGTTATCTTGCAATCCCGAGATAATCGTCTCCATGCTCCAAATCCATTTTAAAGCCATTTTTAAGGCATTTCGCGCATACATGAAATGAACACATTTTTCTCCAAAACTATAACAGATGCAAGCTTGTCCTGTTTGGTGGAGATGATATTTAATAAAATAAGTAGAAATCCACTAAAAGTTTTGTTTGGTTATCTTGCAATCCCGAGATAATCGTCTCCATGCTCCAAATCCATTTTAAAGCCATTTCAAAGGCATTTTGCGCATACATGAAATGAACACATTTTTCTCCAAAACTATAACACATGCAAGCTTGTCCTGTTTGGTGGAGATGATATTTAATAAAATAAGTAGAAATCCACTAAAAGTTTTGTTTGGTTATCTTGCAATCCCGAGATAATCGTCTCCATGCTCCAAAATCCATTTTAAAGCCATTTTTAAGGCATTTCGCGCATACATGAAATGAACACATTTTTCTCCAAAACTATAACAGATGCAAGCTTGTCCTGTTTGGTGGAGATAATATTTAATAAAATAAGTAGAAATCTACTAAAAGTTTCGTTTGTTTATATTGCCATCCTAAGATAATCGTCTCCATGCTCCAAATCCATTTTAAAGCCATTTCAAAGGCATTTTGCGCATACATGAAATGAACACATTTTTCTCCAAAACTATAACACATGCAAGCTTGTCCTGTTTGGTGGAGATGATATTTAATAAAATAAGTAGAAATCCACTAAAAGTTTTGTTTGGTTATCTTGCAATCCCGAGATAATCGTCTCCATGCTCCAAATCCATTTTAAAGCCATTTTTAAGGCATTTCGCGCATACATGAAATGAACACATTTTTCTCCAAAACTATAACAGATGCAAGCTTGTCCTGTTTGGTGGAGATAATATTTAATAAAATAAGTAGAAATCTACTAAAAGTTTCGTTTGTTTATATTGCCATCCTACAGATAATCGTCTCCATGCTCCAAATCCATTTTAAAGCCATTTCAAAGGCATTTTGCGCATACATGAAATGAACACATTTTTCTCCAAAACTATAACACATGCAAGCTTGTCCTGTTTGGTGGAGATGATATTTAATAAAATAAGTAGAAATCCACTAAAAGTTTTGTTTGGTTATCTTGCAATCCCGAGATAATCGTCTCCATGCTCCAAATCCATTTTAAAGCCATTTTTAAGGCATTTCGCGCATACATGAAATGAACACATTTTTCTCCAAAACTATAACAGATGCAAGCTTGTCCTGTTTGGTGGAGATGATATTTAATAAAATAAGTAGAAATCCACTAAAAGTTTTGTTTGGTTATCTTGCAATCCCGAGATAATCGTCGCCATGCTCCAAATCACATTTTAAAGCCATTTTTAAGGCATTTCGCGCATACATGAAATGAACACATTTTTCTCCAAAACTATAACAGATGCAAGCTTGTCCTGTTTGGTGGAGATGATATTTAATAAAATAAGTAGAAATCCACTAAAAGTTTTGTTTGGTTATCTTGCAATCCCGAGATAATCGTCTCCCATGCTCCAAATCCATTTTAAAGCCATTTTTAAGGCATTTCGCGCATACATGAAATGAACACATTTTTCTCCAAAACTATAACAGATGCAAGCTTGTCCTGTTTGGTGGAGATGATATTTAATAAAATAAGTAGAAATCCACTAAAAGTTTTGTTTGGTTATCTTGCAATCCTGAGATAAACGTCTCCATGCTCCAAATCCATTTTAAAGCCATTTTTAAGGCATTTCGCGCATACATGAAATGAACACATTTTTCTCCAAATCTATAACAGATGCAAGCTTGTCTTGTTTGGTGGAGATGATATTTAATAAAATAAGTAGAAATCCACTAAAAGTTTTGTTTGGTTATCTTGCAATCCCGAGATAATCGTCTCCATGCTCCAAATCCATTTTAAAGCCATTTTTAAGGCATTTCGCGCATACATGAAATGAACACATTTTTCTCCCAAAACTATAACAGATGCAAGCTTGTCCTGTTTGGTGGAGATGATATTTAATAAAATAAGTAGAAATCCACTAAAATTTTTGTTTGGTTATCTTTGCAATCCCGAGATAATCGTCTCCATGCTCCAAATCCATTTTAAAGCCATTTTTAAGGCATTTCGCGCATACATGAAATGAACACATTTTTCTCCAAAACTATAACAGATGCAAGCTTGTCCTGTTTGGTGGAGATGATATTTAATAAAATAAGTAGAAATCCACTAAAAGTTTTGTTTGGTTGTATTGCAATCCCGAGATAATCGTCTCCATGCTCCAAATCCAATTTAAAGCCATTTTTAAGGCATTTCGCGCATACATGAAATGAACACATTTTTCTCCAAAAACTATAACAGATGCAAGCTTGTCCTGTTTGGTGGAGATGATATTTAATAAAATAAGTAGAAATCCACTAAAATTTTTGTTTGGTTATCTTGCAATCCGAGATAATCGTCTCCATGCTCCAAATCCATTTTAAAGCCATTTTTAAGGCATTTCGCGCCATACATGAAATGAACACATTTTTCTCCAAAACTATAACAGATGCAAGCTTGTCCTGTTTGGTGGAGATGATATTAATAAAATAAGTAGAAATCCACTAAAAGTTTTGTTTGGTTATATTGCAATCCCGAGATAATCGTCTCCATGCTCCAAATCCATTTTAAAGCCATTTTTAAGGCATTTCGCGCATACATGAAATGAACACATTTTTCTCCAAAACTATAATAGATGCAAGCTTGTCCTGTTTGGTGGAGATGATATTTAATAAAATAAGTAGAAATACACTAAAAGTTTTGTTTGGTTATCTTGCAATCCCGAGATAATCGTCTCCATGCTCCAAATCCATTTTAAAGCCATTTCAAAGGCATTTTGCGCATACATGAAATGAACACATTTTTCTCCAAAACTATAACACATGCAAGCTTGTCCTGTTTGGTGGAGATGATATTTAATAAAATAAGTAGAAATCCACTAAAAGTTTTGTTTGGTTATCTTGCAATCCCGAGATAATCGTCTCCATGCTCCAAAATCCATTTTAAAGCCATTTTTAAGGCATTTCGCGCATACATGAAATGAACACATTTTTCTCCAAAAACTATAACAGATGCAAGCTTGTCCTGTTTGGTGGAGATAATATTTAATAAAATAAGTAGAAATCTACTAAAAGTTTCGTTTGTTTATATTGCCATCCTAAGATAATCGTCTCATGCCATGCTCCAAATCCATTTTAAAGCCATTTCAAAGGCATTTTGCGCATACATGAAATGAACACATTTTTCTCCAAAACTATAACACATGCAAGCTTGTCCTGTTTGGTGGAGATGATATTTAATAAAATAAGTAGAAATCCACTAAAAGTTTTGTTTGGTTATCTTGCAATCCCGAGATAATCGTCTCCATGCTCCAAATCCATTTTAAAGCCATTTTTAAGGCATTTCGCGCATACATGAAATGAACACATTTTTCTCCAAAACTATAACAGATGCAAGCTTGTCCTGTTTGGTGGAGATAATATTTAATAAAATAAGTAGAAATCTACTAAAAGTTTCGTTTGTTTATATTGCCATCCTAAGATAATCGTCTCCATGCTCCAAATCCATTTTAAAGCCATTTCAAAGGCATTTTGCGCATACATGAAATGAACACATTTTTCTCCAAAACTATAACACATGCAAGCTTGTCCTGTTTGGTGGAGATGATATTTAATAAAATAAGTAGAAATCCACTAAAAGTTTTGTTTGGTTATCTTGCAATCCCGAGATAATCGTCTCCATGCTCCAAATCCATTTTAAAGCCATTTTTAAGGCATTTCGCGCATACATGAAATGAACACATTTTTCTCCAAAACTATAACAGATGCAAGCTTGTCCTGTTTGGTGGAGATGATATTTAATAAAATAAGTAGAAATCCACTAAAAGTTTTGTTTGGTTATCTTGCAATCCCGAGATAATCGTCGCCATGCTCCAAATCCATTTTAAAGCCATTTTTAAGGCATTTCGCGCATACATGAAATGAACACATTTTTCTCCAAAACTATAACAGATGCAAGCTTGTCCTGTTTGGTGGAGATGATATTTAATAAAATAAGTAGAAATCCACTAAAAGTTTTGTTTGGTTATCTTGCAATCCCGAGATAATCGTCTCCATGCTCCAAATCCATTTTAAAGCCATTTTTAAGGCATTTCGCGCATACATGAAATGAACACATTTTTCTCCAAAACTATAACAGATGCAAGCTTGTCCTGTTTGGTGGAGATGATATTTAATAAAATAAGTAGAAATCCACTAAAAGTTTTGTTTGGTTATCTTGCAATCCCGAGATAATCGTCTCCATGCTCCAAATCCATTTTAAAGCCATTTTTAAGGCATTTCGCGCATACATGAAATGAACACATTTTTCTCCAAATCTATAACAGATGCAAGCTTGTCTTGTTTGGTGGAGATGATATTTAATAAAATAAGTAGAAATCCACTAAAAGTTTTGTTTGGTTATCTTGCAATCCCGAGATAATCGTCTCCATGCTCCAAATCCATTTTAAAGCCATTTTTAAGGCATTTCGCGCATACATGAAATGAACACATTTTTCTCCAAAACTATAACAGATGCAAGCTTGTCCTGTTTGGTGGAGATGATATTTAATAAAATAAGTAGAAATCCACTAAAATTTTTGTTTGGTTATCTTGCAATCCCGAGATAATCGTCTCCATGCTCCAAATCCATTTTAAAGCCATTTTTAAGGCATTTCGCGCATACATGAAATGAACACATTTTTCTCCAAAACTATAACAGATGCAAGCTTGTCCTGTTTGGTGGAGATGATATTTAATAAAATAAGTAGAAATCCACTAAAAGTTTTGTTTGGTTGTATTGCAATCCCGAGATAATCGTCTCCATGCTCCAAATCCATTTTAAAGCCATTTTTAAGGCATTTCGCGCATACATGAAATGAACACATTTTTCTCCAAAACTATAACAGATGCAAGCTTGTCCTGTTTGGTGGAGATGATATTTAATAAAATAAGTAGAAATCCACTAAAATTTTTGTTTGGTTATCTTGCAATCCCGAGATAATCGTCTCCATGCTCCAAATCCATTTTAAAGCCATTTTTAAGGCATTTCGCGCATACATGAAATGAACACATTTTTCTCCAAAACTATAACAGATGCAAGCTTGTCCTGTTTGGTGGAGATGATATTTAATAAAATAAGTAGAAATCCACTAAAAGTTTTGTTTGGTTATCTTGCAATCCCGAGATAATCGTCTCCATGCTCCAAATCCATTTTAAAGCCATTTTTAAGGCATTTCGCGCATACATGAAATGAACACATTTTTCTCCAAAACGTTAACAGATGCAAGCTTGTCCTGTTTGGTGGAGATGATATTTAATAAAATAAGTAGAAATCCACTAAAAGTTTTGTTTGGTTATCTTGCAATCCCGAGATAATCGTCTCCATGCTCCAAATCCATTTTAAAGCCATTTTTAAGGCATTTCGCGCATACATGAAATTAACACATTTTTCTCCAAAACTATAACAGATGCAAGCTTGTCCTGTTTGGTGGAGATGATATTTAATAAAATAAGTAGAAATCCACTAAAAGTTTTGTTTGGTTATATTGCAATCCCGAGATAATCGTCTCCATGCTCCAAATCCATTTTAAAGCCATTTTTAAGGCATTTCGCGCATACATGAAATGAACACATTTTTCTCCAAAACTATAACAGATGCAAGCTTGTCCTGTTTGGTGGAGATGATATTTAATAAAATAAGTAGAAATCCACTAAAAGTTTTGTTTGGTTATCTTGCAATCCCGAGATAATCGTCTCCATGCTCCAAATCCATTTTAAAGCCATTTTTAAGGCATTTCGCGCATACATGAAATGAACACATTTTTCTCCAAAACTATAACAGATGCAAGCTTGTCCTGTTTGGTGGAGATGATATTTAATAAAATAAGTAGAAATCCACTAAAAGTTTTGTTTGGTTATCTTGCAATCCCGAGATAATCGTCTCCATGCTCCAAATCCATTTTAAAGCCATTTTTAAGGCATTTCGCGCATACATGAAATGAACACATTTTTCTCCAAAACTATAACAGATGCAAGCTTGTCCTGTTTGGTGGAGATGATATTTAATAAAATAAGTAGAAATCCACTAAAAGTTTTGTTTGGTTATCTTGCAATCCCGAGATAATCGTCTCCATGCTCCAAATCCATTTTAAAGCCATTTTTAAGGCATTTCGCGCATACATGAAATGAACACATTTTTCTCCAAAACTATAACAGATGCAAGCTTGTCCTGTTTGGTGGAGATAATATTTAATAAAATAAGTAGAAATCTACTAAAAGTTTCGTTTGTTTATATTGCCATCCTAAGATAATCGTCTCCATGCTCCAAATCCATTTTAAAGCCATATCAAAGGCATTTTACGCATACATGAAATGAACACATTTTTCTCCAAAACTATAACACATGCAAGCTTGTCCTGTTTGGTGGAGATGATATTTAATAAAATAAGTAGAAATCCACTAAAAGTTTTGTTTGGTTATCTTGCAATCCCGAGATAATCGTCTCCATGCTCCAAATCCATTTTAAAGCCATTTTTAAGGCATTTCGCGCATACATGAAATGAACACATTTTTCTCCAAAACTATAACAGATGCAAGCTTGTCCTGTTTGGTGGAGATGATATTTAATAAAATAAGTAGAAATCCACTAAAAGTTTTGTTTGGTTATCTTGCAATCCCGAGATAATCGTCGCCATGCTCCAAATCCATTTTAAAGCCATTTTTAAGGCATTTCGCGCATACATGAAATGAACACATTTTTCTCCAAAACTTTAACAGATGCAAGCTTGTCCTGTTTGGTGGAGATGATATTTAATAAAATAAGTAGAAATCCACTAAAAGTTTTGCTTGGTTATCTTGCAATCCCGAGATAATCGTCTCCATGCTCCAAATCCATTTTAAAGCCATTTTTAAGGCATTTCGCGCATACATGAAATGAACACATTTTTCTCCAAAACTATAACAGATGCAAGCTTGTCCTGTTTGGTGGAGATGATATTTAATAAAATAAGTAGAAATCCACTAAAAGTTTTGTTTGGTTATCTTGCAATCCCGAGATAATCGTCTCCATGCTCCAAATCCATTTTAAAGCCATTTTTAAGGCATTTCGCGCATACATGAAATGAACACATTTTTCTCCAAAACTATAACAGATGCAAGCTTGTCCTGTTTGGTGGAGATGATATTTAATAAAATAAGTAGAAATCCACTAAAAGTTTTGTTTGGTTATCTTGCAATCCCGAGATAATCGTCTCCATGCTCCAAATCCATTTTAAAGCCATTTTTAAGGCATTTCGCGCATACATGAAATGAACACATTTTTCTCCAAAACTATAACAGATGCAAGCTTGTCCTGTTTGGTGGAGATGATATTTAATAAAATAAGTAGAAATCCACTAAAATTTTTGTTTGGTTATCTTGCAATCCCGAGATAATCGTCTCCATGCTCCAAATCCATTTTAAAGCCATTTTTAAGGCATTTCGCGCATACATGAAATGAACACATTTTTCTCCAAAACTATAACAGATGCAAGCTTGTCCTGTTTGGTGGAGATGATATTTAATAAAATAAGTAGAAATCCACTAAAAGTTTTGTTTGGTTATATTGCAATCCCGAGATAATCGTCTCCATGCTCCAAATCCATTTTAAAGCCATTTTTAAGGCATTTCGCGCATACATGAAATGAACACATTTTTCTCCAAAACTATAACAGATGCAAGCTTGTCCTGTTTAGTGGAGATGATATTTAATAAAATAAGTAGAAATCCACTAAAAGTTTTGTTTGGTTATCTTGCAATCCCGAGATAATCGTCTCCATGCTCCAAATCCATTTTAAAGCCATTTTTAAGGCATTTCGCGCATACATGAAATGAACACATTTTTCTCCAAAACTATAACAGATGCAAGCTTGTCCTGTTTGGTGGAGATGATATTTAATAAAATAAGTAGAAATCCACTAAAAGTTTTGTTTGGTTATCTTGCAATCCCGAGATAATCGTCTCCATGCTCCAAATCCATTTTAAAGCCATTTTTAAGGCATTTCGCGCATACATGAAATAAACACATTTTTCTCCAAAACTATAACAGATGCAAGCTTCTCTTGTTTGGTGGAGATGATATTTAATAAAATAAGTAGAAATCCACTAAAAGTTTTGTTTGGTTATCTTGCAATCCCGAGATAATCGTCTCCATGCTCCAAATCCATTTTAAAGCCATTTTTAAGGCATTTCGCGCATACATGAAATGAACACATTTTTCTCCAAAACTATAACAGATGCAAGCTTGTCCTGTTTGGTGGAGATGATATTTAATAAAATAAGTAGAAATCCACTAAAAGTTTTGTTTGGTTATCTTGCAATCCCGAGATAATCGTCTCCATGCTCCAAATCCATTTTAAAGCCATTTTTAAGGCATTTCGCGCATACATGAAATGAACACATTTTTCTCCAAAACGAAAACAGATGCAAGCTTGTCCTGTTTGGTGGAGATGATATTTAATAAAATAAGTAGAAATCCACTAAAATTTTTGTTTGGTTATCTTGCAATCCCGAGATAATCGTCTCCATGCTCCAAATCCATTTTAAAGCCATTTTTAAGGCATTTCGCGCATACATGAAATGAACACATTTTTCTCCAAAACTATAACAGATGCAAGCTTGTCCTGTTTGGTGGAGATGATATTTAATAAAATAAGTAGAAATCCACTAAAAGTTTTGTTTGGTTATATTGCAATCCCGAGATAATCGTCTCCATGCTCCAAATCCATTTTAAAGCCATTTTTAAGGCATTTCGCGCATACATGAAATGAACACATTTTTCTCCAAAACTATAACAGATGCAAGCTTGTCCTGTTTGGTGGAGATGATATTTAATAAAATAAGTAGAAATCCACTAAAAGTTTTGTTTGGTTATCTTGCAATCCCGAGATAATCGTCTCCATGCTCCAAATCCCTTTTAAAACCATTTTTAAGGCATTTCGCGCATACATGAAATGAACACATTTTTCTCCAAAACTATAACAGATGCAAGCTTGTCCTGTTTGGTGGAGATGATATTTAATAAAATAAGTAGAAATCCACTAAAAGTTTTGTTTGGTTATCTTGCAATCCCGAGATAATCGTCTCCATGCTCCAAATCCATTTTAAAGCCATTTTTAAGGCATTTCGCGCATACATGAAATGAACACATTTTTCTCCAAAACTATAACAGATGCAAGCTTGTCTTGTTTGGTGGAGATGATATTTAATAAAATAAGTAGAAATCCACTAAAAGTTTTGTTTGGTTATCTTGCAATCCCGAGATAATCGTCTCCATGCTCCAAATCCATTTTAAAGCCATTTTTAAGGCATTTCGCGCATACATGAAATGAACACATTTTTCTCCAAAACTATAACAGATGCAAGCTTGTCCTGTTTGGTGGAGATGATATTTAATAAAATAAGTAGAAATCCACTAAAATTTTTTTTTGGTTATCTTGCAATCCCGAGATAATCGTCTCCATGCTCCAAATCCATTTTAAAGCCATTTTTAAGGCATTTTGCGCATACATGAAATGAACACATTTTTCTCCAAAACTATAACAGATGCAAGCTTGTCCTGTTTGGTGGAGATGATATTTAATAAAATAAGTAGAAATCCATTAAAAGTTTTGTTTGGTTATCTTGCAATCCCGAGATAATCGTCTCCATGCTCCAAATCCATTTTAAAGCCATTTTTAAGGCATTTCGCGCATACATGAAATGAACACATTTTTCTCCAAAACTATAACAGATGCAAGCTTGTCCTGTTTGGTGGAGATGATATTTAATAAAATAAGTAGAAATCCACTAAAAGTTTTGTTTGGTTATCTTGCAATCCCGAGATAATCGTCTCCATGCTCCAAATCCATTTTAAAGCCATTTTTAAGGCATTTCGCGCATACATGAAATGAACACATTTTTCTCCAAAACTATAACAGATGCAAGCTTGTCCTGTTTGGTGGAGATGATATTTAATAAAATAAGTAGAAATCCACTAAAAGTTTTGTTTGGTTATCTTGCAATCCCGAGATAATCGTCTCCATGCTCCAAATCCATTTTAAAGCCATTTTTAAGGCATTTCGCGCATACATGAAATGAACACATTTTTCTCCAAAACTATAACAGATGCAAGCTTGTCCTGTTTGGTGGAGATGATATTTAATAAAATAAGTAGAAATCCACTAAAAGTTTTGTTTGGTTATCTTGCAATCCCGAGATAATCGTCTCCATGCTCCAAATCCATTTTAAAGCCATTTTTAAGGCATTTCGCGCATACATGAAATGAACACATTTTTCTCCAAAACTATAACAGATGCAAGCTTGTCCTTTTGGTGGAGATGATATTTAATAAAATAAATAGAAATCCACTTAAAGTTTTGTTTGGTTATCTTGCAATCCCGAGATAATCGTCTCCATGCTCCAAATCCATTTTAAAGCCATTTTTAAGGCATTTCGCGCATACATGAAATGAACACATTTTTCTCCAAAACTATAACAGATGCAAGCTTGTCCTGTTTGGTGGAGATGATATTTAATAAAATAAGTAGAAATCCACTAAAAGTTTTGTTTGGTTATATTGCAATCCCGAGATAATCGTCTCCATGCTCCAAATCCATTTTAAAGCCATTTTTAAGGCATTTCGCGCATACATGAAATGAACACATTTTTCTCCAAAACTATAACAGATGCAAGCTTGTCCTGTTTGGTGGAGATGATATTTAATAAAATAAGTAGAAATCCACTAAAAGTTTTGTTTGGTTATCTTGCAATCCCGAGATAATCGTCTCCATGCTCCAAATCCATTTTAAAGCCATTTTTAAGGCATTTCGCGCATACATGAAATGAACACATTTTTCTCCAAAACGAAAACAGATGCAAGCTTGTCCTGTTTGGTGGAGATGATATTTAATAAAATAAGTAGAAATCCACTAAAATTTTTGTTTGGTTATCTTGCAATCCCGAGATAATCGTCTCCATGCTCCAAATCCATTTTAAAGCCATTTTTAAGGCATTTCGCGCATACATGAAATGAACACATTTTTCTCCAAAACTATAACAGATGCAAGCTTGTCCTGTTTGGTGGAGATGATATTTAATAAAATAAGTAGAAATCCACTAAAAGTTTTGTTTGGTTATCTTGCAATCCCGAGATAATCGTCTCCATGCTCCAAATCCATTTTAAAGCCATTTTTAAGGCATTTCGCGCATACATGAAATGAACACATTTTTCTCCAAAACTATAACAGATGCAAGCTTGTCCTGTTTGGTGGAGATGATATTTAATAAAATAAGTAGAAATCCACTAAAAGTTTTGTTTGGTTATCTTGCAATCCCGAGATAATCGTCTCCATGCTCCAAATCCATTTTAAAGCCATTTTTAAGGCATTTCGCGCATACATGAAATGAACACATTTTTCTCCAAAACTATAACAGATGCAAGCTTGTCCTGATTGGTGGAGATGATATTTAATAAAATAAGTAGAAATCCACTAAAAGTTTTGTTTGGTTATCTTGCAATCCCGAGATAATCGTCTCCATGCTCCAAATCCATTTTAAAGCCATTTTTAAGGCATTTCGCGCATACATGAAATGAACACATTTTTCTCCAAAACTATAACAGATGCAAGCTTGTCTTGTTTGGTGGAGATGATATTTAATAAAATAAGTAGAAATCCACTAAAAGTTTTGTTTGGTTATCTTGCAATCCCGAGATAATCGTCTCCATGCTCCAAATCCATTTTAAAGCCATTTTTAAGGCATTTCGCGCATACATGAAATGAACACATTTTTCTCCAAAACTATAACAGATGCAAGCTTGTCCTGTTTGGTGGAGATGATATTTAATAAAATAAGTAGAAATCCACTAAAATTTTTGTTTGGTTATCTTGCAATCCCGAGATAATCGTCTCAATGCTCCAAATCCATTTTAAAGCCATTTTTAAGGCATTTCGCGCATACATGAAATGAACACATTTTTCTCCAAAACTATAACAGATGCAAGCTTGTCCTGTTTGGTGGAGATGATATTTAATAAAATAAGTAGAAATCCACTAAAAGTTTTGTTTGGTTATCTTGCAATCCCGAGATAATCGTCTCCATGCTCCAAATCCATTTTAAAGCCATTTTTAAGGCATTTCGCGCATACATGAAATGAACACATTTTTCTCCAAAACTATAACAGATGCAAGCTTGTCCTGTTTGGTGGAGATGATATTTAATAAAATAAGTAGAAATCCACTAAAAGTTTTGTTTGGTTATCTTGCAATCCCGAGATAATCGTCTCCATGCTCCAAATCCATTTTAAAGCCATTTTTAAGGCATTTCGCGCATACATGAAATGAACACATTTTTCTCCAAAACTATAACAGATGCAAGCTTGTCCTGTTTGGTGGAGATGATATTTAATAAAATAAGTAGAAATCCACTAAAAGTTTTGTTTGGTTATCTTGCAATCCCGAGATAATCGTCTCCATGCTCCAAATCCATTTTAAAGCCATTTTTAAGGCATTTCGCGCATACATGAAATGAACACATTTTTCTCCAAAACTATAACAGATGCAAGCTTGTCCTGTTTGGTGGAGATGATATTTAATAAAATAAGTAGAAATCCACTAAAAGTTTTGTTTGGTTATTTTGCAATCCCGAGATAATCGTCTCCATGCTCCAAATCCATTTTAAAGCCATTTTTAAGGCATTTCGCGCATACATGAAATGAACACATTTTTCTCCAAAACTATAACAGATGCAAGCTTGTCCTGTTTGGTGGAGATAATATTTAATAAAATAAGTAGAAATCTACTAAAAGTTTCGTTTGTTTATATTGCCATCCTGAGATAATCGTCTCCATGCTCCAAATCCATTTTAAAGCCATTTCAAAGGCATTTTGCGCATACATGAAATGAACACATTTTTCTCCAAAACTATAACACATGCAAGCTTGTCCTGTTTGGTGGAGATAATATTTAATAAAATAAGTAGAAATCCACTAAAAGTTTTGTTTGGTTATCTTGCAATCCCGAGATAATCGTCTCCATGCTCCAAATCCATTTTAAAGCCATTTTTAAGGCATTTCGCGCATACATGAAATGAACACATTTTTCTCCAAAACTATAACAGATGCAAGCTTGTCCTGTTTGGTGGAGATAATATTTAATAAAATAAGTAGAAATCTACTAAAAGTTTCGTTTATATTGCCATCCTGAGATAATCGTCTCCATGCTCCAAATCCATTTTAAAGCCATTTCAAAGGCATTTTGCGCATACATGAAATGAACACATTTTTCTCCAAAACTATAACACATGCAAGCTTGTCCTGTTTGGTGGAGATGATATTTAATAAAATAAGTAGAAATCCACTAAAAGTTTTGTTTGGTTATCTTGCAATCCCGAGATAATCGTCTCCATGCTCCAAATCCATTTTAAAGCCATTTTTAAGGCATTTCGCGCATACATCAAATGAACACATTTTTCCCCAAAACTATAACAGATGCAAGCTTGTCCTGTTTGGTGGAGATGATATTTAATAAAATAAGTAGAAATCCACTAAAAGTTTTGTTTGGTTATATTGCAATCCCGAGATAATCGTCTCCATGCTCCAAATCCATTTTAAAGCCATTTTTAAGGCATTTCGCGCATACATGAAATGAACACATTTTCTCCAAAACTATAACAGATGCAAGCTTGTCCTGTTTGGTGGAGATGATATTTAATAAAATAAGTAGAAATTCACTAAAAGTTTTGTTTGGTTATCTTGCAATCCCGAGATAATTGTCTCAATGCTCCAAATCCATTTTAAAGCCATTTTTAAGGCATTTCGCGCATACATGAAATGAACACATTTTTCTCCAAAACTATAACAGATGCAAGCTTGTCCTGTTTGGTGGAGATGATATTTAATAAAATAAGTAGAAATCCACTAAAAGTTTTGTTTGGTTATCTTGCAATCCCGAGATAATCGTCTCCATGCTCCAAATCCATTTTAAAGCCATTTTTAAGGCATTTCGCGCATACATGAAATGAACACATTTTTCTCCAAAACTATAACAGATGCAAGCTTGTCTTGTTTGGTGGAGATGATATTTAATAAAATAAGTAGAAATCCACTAAAAGTTTTGTTTGGTTATCTTGCAATCCCGAGATAATCGTCTCCATGCTCCAAATCCATTTTAAAGCCATTTTTAAGGCATTTCGCGCATACATGAAATGAACACATTTTTCTCCAAAACTATAACAGATGCAAGCTTGTCCTGTTTGGTGGAGATGATATTTAATAAAATAAGTAGAAATCCACTAAAATTTTTGTTTGGTTATCTTGCAATCCCGAGATAATCGTCTCCATGCTCCAAATCCATTTTAAAGCCATTTTTAAGGCATTTCGCGCATACATGAAATGAACACATTTTTCTCCAAAACTATAACAGATGCAAGCTTGTCCTGTTTGGTGGAGATGATATTTAATAAAATAAGTAGAAATCCACTAAAAGTTTAGTTTGGTTATCTTGCAATCCCGAGATAATCGTCTCCATGCTCCAAATCCATTTTAAAGCCATTTTTAAGGCATTTCGCGCATACATGAAATGAACACATTTTTCTCCAAAACTATAACAGATGCAAGCTTGTCCTGTTTGGTGGAGATGATATTTAATAAAATAAGTAGAAATCCACTAAAAGTTTTGTTTGGTTATCTTGCAATCCCGAGATAATCGTCTCCATGCTCCAAATCCATTTTAAAGCCATTTTTAAGGCATTTCGCGCATACATGAAATGAACACATTTTTCTCCAAAACTATAACAGATGCAAGCTTGTCCTGTTTGGTGGAGATGATATTTAATAAAATAAGTAGAAATCCACTAAAAGTTTTGTTTGGTTATCTTGCAATCCCGAGATAATCGTCTCCATGCTCCAAATCCATTTTAAAGCCATTTTTAAGGCATTTCGCGCATACATGAAATGAACACATTTTTCTCCAAAACTATAACAGATGCAAGCTTGTCCTGTTTGGTGGAGATGATATTTAATAAAATAAGTAGAAATCCACTAAAAGTTTTGTTTGGTTATCTTGCAATCCCGAGATAATCGTCTCCATGCTCCAAATCCATTTTAAAGCCATTTTTAAGGCATTTCGCGCATACATGAAATGAACACATTTTTCTCCAAAACTATAACAGATGCAAGCTTGTCCTGTTTGGTGGAGATGATATTTAATAAAATAAATAGAAATCCACTAAAAGTTTTGTTTGGTTTGTTTGGTTATCTTGCAATCCCGAGATAATCGTCTCCATGCTCCAAATCCATTTTAAGCCATTTTTAAGGCATTTCGCGCATACATGAAATGAACACATTTTTCTCCAAAACTATAACAGATGCAAGCTTGTCCTGTTTGGTGGAGATGATATTTAATAAAATAAGTAGAAATCCACTAAAAGTTTTGTTTGGTTATATTGCAATCCCGTGATAATCGTCTCCATGCTCCAAATCCATTTTAAAAGCCATTTTTAAGGCATTTCGCGACATACATGAAATGAACACATTTTTCTCCAAAACTATAACAGATGCAAGCTTGTCCTGTTTGGTGGAGATGATATTTAATAAAATAAGTAGAAATCCACTAAAAGTTTTGTTTGGTTATCTTGCAATCCCGAGATAATCGTCTCCATGCTCCAAATCCATTTTAAAGCCATTTTTAAGGCATTTCGCGCATACATGAAATGAACACATTTTTCTCCAAAACTATAACAGATGCAAGCTTGTCCTGTTTGGTGGAGATGATATTTAATAAAATAAGTAGAAATCCACTAAAAGTTTTGTTTGGTTATCTTGCAAATCCCGAGATAATCGTCTCCATGCTCCAAATCCATTTTAAAGCCATTTTTAAGGCATTTCGCGCATACATGAAATGAACACATTTTCTCCAAAACGAAAACAGATGCAAGCTTGTCCTGTTTGGTGGAGATGATATTTAATAAAATAAGTAGAAATCCACTAAAATTTTTGTTTGGTTATCTTGCAATCCCGAGATAATCGTCTCCATGCTCCAAATCCATTTTAAAGCCATTTTTAAGGCATTTCGCGCATACATGTAATGAACACATTTTCTCCAAAACTATAACAGATGCAAGCTTGTCCTGTTTGGTGGAGATGATATTTAATAAAATAAGTAGAAATCCACTAAAAGTTTTGTTTGGTTATATTTTAATCCCGAGATAATCGTCTCCATGCTCCAAATCCATTTTAAAGCCATTTTTAAGGCATTTCGCGCATACATGAAATGAACACATTTTTCTCCAAAACTATAACAGATGCAAGCTTGTCCTGTTTGGTGGAGATGATATTTAATAAAATAAGTAGAAATCCACTAAAAGTTTTGTTTGGTTATCTTGCAATCCCGAGATAATCGTCTCCATGCTCCAAATCCATTTTAAAGCCATTTTTAAGGCATTTCGCGCATACATGAAATGAACACATTTTTCTCCAAAACTATAACAGATGCAAGCTTGTCCTGTTTGGTGGAGATGATATTTAATAAAATAAGTAGAAATCCACTAAAAGTTTTGTTTGGTTATCTTGCAATCCCGAGATAATCGTCTCCATGCTCCAAATCCATTTTAAAGCCATTTTTAAGGCATTTCGCGCATACATGAAATGAACACATTTTTCTCCAAAACTATAACAGATGCAAGCTTGTCTTGTTTGGTGGAGATGATATTTAATAAAATAAGTAGAAATCCACTAAAAGTTTTGTTTGGTTATATTTTAATCCCGAGATAATCGTCTCCATGCTCCAAATCCATTTTAAAGCCATTTTTAAGGCATTTCGCGCATACATGAAATGAACACATTTGTCTCCAAAACTATAACAGATGCAAGCTTGTCCTGTTTGGTGGAGATGATATTTAATAAAATAAGTAGAAATCCACTAAAAGTTTTGTTTGGTTATCTTGCAATCCCGAGATAATCGTCTCCATGCTCCAAATCCATTTTAAAGCCATTTTTAAGGCATTTCGCGCATACATGAAATGAACACAGTTTTCTCCAAAACTATAACAGATGCAAGCTTGTCCTGTTTGGTGGAGATGATATTTAATAAAATAAGTAGAAATCCACTAAAAGTTTTGTTTGGTTATCTTGCAATCCCGAGATAATCGTCTCCATGCTCCAAATCCATTTTAAAGCCATTTTTAAGGCATTTCGCGCATACATGAAATGAACACATTTTTCTCCAAAACTATAACAGATGCAAGCTTGTCCTGTTTGGTGGAGATAATATTTAATAAAATAAGTAGAAATCTACTAAAAGTTTCGTTTGTTTATATTGCCATCCTAAGATAATCGTCTCCATGCTCCAAATCCATTTTAAAGCCATTTCAAAGGCATTTGCGCATACATGAAATGAACACATTTTTCTCCAAAACTATAACACATGCAAGCTTGTCCTGTTTGGTGGAGATGATATTTAATAAAATAAGTAGAAATCCACTAAAAGTTTTGTTTGGTTATCTTGCAATCCCGAGATAATCGTCTCCATGCTCCAAATCCATTTTAAAGCCATTTTTAAGGCATTTCGCGCATACATGAAATGAACACATTTTTCTCCAAAACTATAACAGATGCAAGCTTGTCTGTTTTGGTGGAGATGATATTTAATAAAATAAGTAGAAATCCACTAAAAGTTTTGTTTGGTTATCTTGCAATCCCGAGATAATCGTCGCCATGCTCCAAATCCATTTTAAAGCCATTTTTAAGGCATTTCGCGCATACATGAAATGAACACATTTTTCTCCAAAACTATAACAGATGCAAGCTTGTCCTGTTTGGTGGAGATGATATTTAATAAAATAAGTAGAAATCCACTAAAAGTTTTGTTTGGTTATCTTGCAATCCCGAGATAATCGTCTCCATGCTCCAAATCCATTTTAAAGCCATTTTTAAGGCATTTCGCGCATACATGAAATGAACACATTTTTCTCCAAAACTATAACAGATGCAAGCTTGTCCTGTTTGGTGGAGATGATATTTAATAAAATAAGTAGAAATCCACTAAAAGTTTTGTTTGGTTATCTTGCAATCCCGAGATAAACGTCTCCATGCTCCAAATCCATTTTAAAGCCATTTTTAAGGCATTTCGCGCATACATGAAATGAACACATTTTTCTCCAAATCTATAACAGATGCAAGCTTGTCTTGTTTGGTGGAGATGATATTTAATAAAATAAGTAGAAATCCACTAAAAGTTTTGTTTGGTTATCTTGCAATCCCGAGATAATCGTCTCCATGCTCCAAATCCATTTTAAAGCCATTTTAAGGCATTTCGCGCATACATGAAATGAACACATTTTTCTCCAAAACTATAACAGATGCAAGCTTGTCCTGTTTGGTGGAGATGATATTTAATAAAATAAGTAGAAATCCACTAAAATTTTTGTTTGGTTATCTTGCAATCCCGAGATAATCGTCTCCATGCTCCAAATCCATTTTAAAGCCATTTTAAGGCATTTCGCGCATACATGAAATGAACACATTTTTCTCCAAAACTATAACAGATGCAAGCTTGTCCTGTTTGGTGGAGATGATATTTAATAAAATAAGTAGAAATCCACTAAAAGTTTTGTTTGGTTGTATTGCAATCCCGAGATAATCGTCTCCATGCTCCAAATCCAATTTAAAGCCATTTTTAAGGCATTTCGCGCATACATGAAATGAACACATTTTTCTCCAAAACTATAACAGATGCAAGCTTGTCCTGTTTGGTGGAGATGATATTTAATAAAATAAGTAGAAATCCACTAAAATTTTTGTTTGGTTATCTTGCAATCCCGAGATAATCGTCTCCATGCTCCAAATCCATTTTAAAGCCATTTTTAAGGCATTTCGCGCATACATGAAATGAACACATTTTTCTCCAAAACTATAACAGATGCAAGCTTGTCCTGTTTGGTGGAGATGATATTTAATAAAATAAGTAGAAATCCACTAAAAGTTTTGTTTGGTTATATTGCAATCCCGAGATAATCGTCTCCATGCTCCAAATCCATTTTAAAGCCATTTTTAAGGCATTTCGCGCATACATGAAATGAACACATTTTTCTCCAAAACTATAATAGATGCAAGCTTGTCCTGTTTGGTGGAGATGATATTTAATAAAATAAGTAGAAATACACTAAAAGTTTTGTTTGGTTATCTTGCAATCCCGAGATAATCGTCTCCATGCTCCAAATCCATTTTAAAGCCATTTTTAAGGCATTTCGCGCATACATGAAATGAACACATTTTTCTCCAAAACTATAACAGATGCAAGCTTGTCCTGTTTGGTGGAGATGATATTTAATAAAATAAGTAGAAATCCACTAAAAGTTTTGTTTGGTTATCTTGCAATCCCGAGATAATCGTCTCCATGCTCCAAATCCATTTTAAAGCCATTTCAAAGGCATTTTGCGCATACATGAAATGAACACATTTTTCTCCAAAACTATAACACATGCAAGCTTGTCCTGTTTGGTGGAGATGATATTTAATAAAATAAGTAGAAATCCACTAAAAGTTTTGTTTGGTTATCTTGCAATCCCGAGATAATCGTCTCCATGCTCCAAATCCATTTTAAAGCCATTTTTAAGGCATTTCGCGCATACATGAAATGAACACATTTTTCTCCAAAACTATAACAGATGCAAGCTTGTCCTGTTTGGTGGAGATAATATTTAATAAAATAAGTAAAAATCTACTAAAAGTTTCGTTTGTTTATATTGCCATCCTAAGATAATCGTCTCCATGCTCCAAATCCATTTTAAAGCCATTTCAAAGGCATTTTGCGCATACATGAAATGAACACATTTTTCTCCAAAACTATAACACATGCAAGCTTGTCCTGTTTGGTGGAGATGATATTTAATAAAATAAGTAGAAATCCACTAAAAGTTTTGTTTGGTTATCTTGCAATCCCGAGATAATCGTCTCCATGCTCCAAATCCATTTTAAAGCCATTTTTAAGGCATTTCGCGCATACATGAAATGAACACATTTTTCTCCAAAACTATAACAGATGCAAGCTTGTCCTGTTTGGTGGAGATAATATTTAATAAAATAAGTAGAAATCTACTAAAAGTTTCGTTTGTTTATATTGCCATCCTAAGATAATCGTCTCCATGCTCCAAATCCATTTTAAAGCCATTTCAAAGGCATTTTGCGCATACATGAAATGAACACATTTTTCTCCAAAACTATAACACATGCAAGCTTGTCCTGTTTGGTGGAGATGATATTTAATAAAATAAGTAGAAATCCACTAAAAGTTTTGTTTGGTTATCTTGCAATCCCGAGATAATCGTCTCCATGCTCCAAATCCATTTTAAAGCCATTTTTAAGGCATTTCGCGCATACATGAAATGAACACATTTTTCTCCAAAACTATAACAGATGCAAGCTTGTCCTGTTTGGTGGAGATGATATTTAATAAAATAAGTAGAAATCCACTAAAAGTTTGTTTGGTTATCTTGCAATCCCGAGATAATCGTCGCCATGCTCCAAATCCATTTTAAAGCCATTTTTAAGGCATTTCGCGCATACATGAAATGAACACATTTTTCTCCAAAACTATAACAGATGCAAGCTTGTCCTGTTTGGTGGAGATGATATTTAATAAAATAAGTAGAAATCCACTAAAAGTTTTGTTTGGTTATCTTGCAATCCCGAGATAATCGTCTCCATGCTCCAAATCCATTTTAAAGCCATTTTTAAGGCATTTCGCGCATACATGAAATGAACACATTTTTCTCCAAAACTATAACAGATGCAAGCTTGTCCTGTTTGGTGGAGATGATATTTAATAAAATAAGTAGAAATCCACTAAAAGTTTTTGTTTGGTTATCTTGCAATCCCGAGATAATCGTCTCCATGCTCCAAATCCATTTTAAAGCCATTTTTAAGGCATTTCGCGCATACATGAAATGAACACATTTTTCTCCAAATCAATAACAGATGCAAGCTTGTCTTGTTTGGTGGAGATGATATTTAATAAAATAAGTAGAAATCCACTAAAAGTTTTGTTTGGTTATCTTGCAATCCCGAGATAATCGTCTCCATGCTCCAAATCCATTTAAAGCCATTTTTAAGGCATTTCGCGCATACATGAAATGAACACATTTTTCTCCAAAACTATAACAGATGCAAGCTTGTCCTGTTTGGTGGAGATGATATTTAATAAAATAAGTAGAAATCCACTAAAATTTTTGTTTGGTTATCTTGCAATCCCGAGATAATCGTCTCCATGCTCCAAATCCATTTTAAAGCCATTTTTAAGGCATTTCGCGCATACATGAAATGAACACATTTTTCTCCAAAACTATAACAGATGCAAGCTTGTCCTGTTTGGTGGAGATGATATTTAATAAAATAAGTAGAAATCCACTAAAAGTTTTGTTTGGTTGTATTGCAATCCCGAGATAATCGTCTCCATGCTCCAAATCCATTTTAAAGCCATTTTTAAGGCATTTCGCGCATACATGAAATGAACACATTTTTCTCCAAAACTATAACAGATGCAAGCTTGTCTGTTTGGTGGAGATGATATTTAATAAAATAAGTAGAAATCCACTAAAATTTTTGTTTGGTTATCTTGCAATCCCGAGATAATCGTCTCCATGATCCAAATCCATTTTAAAGCCATTTTTAAGGCATTTCGCGCATACATGAAATGAACACATTTTTCTCCAAAACTATAACAGATGCAAGCTTGTCCTGTTTGGTGGAGATGATATTTAATAAAATAAGTAGAAATCCACTAAAAGTTTTGTTTGGTTATCTTGCAATCCGAGATAATCGTCTCCATGCTCCAAATCCATTTTAAAGCCATTTTAAGGCATTTCGCGCATACATGAAATGAACACATTTTTCTCCAAAACGTTAACAGATGCAAGCTTGTCCTGTTTGGTGGAGATGATATTTAATAAAATAAGTAGAAATCCACTAAAAGTTTTGTTTGGTTATCTTGCAATCCCGAGATAATCGTCTCCATGCTCCAAATCCATTTTAAAGCCATTTTTAAGGCATTTCGCGCATACATGAAATTAACACATTTTTCTCCAAAACTATAACAGATGCAAGCTTGTCCTGTTTGGTGGAGATGATATTTAATAAAATAAGTAGAAATCCACTAAAAGTTTTGTTTGGTTATATTGCAATCCCGAGATAATCGTCTCCATGCTCCAAATCCATTTTAAAGCCATTTTTAAGGCATTTCGCGCATACATGAAATGAACACATTTTTCTCCAAAACTATAACAGATGCAAGCTTGTCCTGTTTGGTGGAGATGATATTTAATAAAATAAGTAGAAATCCACTAAAAGTTTTGTTTGGTTATCTTGCAATCCCGAGATAATCGTCTCCATGCTCCAAATCCATTTTAAAGCCATTTTTAAGGCATTTCGCGCATACATGAAATGAACACATTTTTCTCCAAAACTATAACAGATGCAAGCTTGTCCTGTTTGGTGGAGATGATATTTAATAAAATAAGTAGAAATCCACTAAAGTTTTGTTTGGTTATCTTGCAATCCCGAGATAATCGTCTCCATGCTCCAAATCCATTTTAAAGCCATTTTTAAGGCATTTCGCGCATACATGAAATGAACACATTTTTCTCCAAAACTATAACAGATGCAAGCTTGTCCTGTTTGGTGGAGATGATATTTAATAAAATAAGTAGAAATCACTAAAAGTTTTGTTTGGTTATCTTGCAATCCCGAGATAATCGTCTCCATGCTCCAAATCCATTTTAAAGCCATTTTTAAGGCATTTCGCGCATACATGAAATGAACACATTTTTCTCCAAAACTATAACAGATGCAAGCTTGTCCTGTTTGGTGGAGATAATATTTAATAAAATAAGTAGAAATCTACTAAAAGTTTCGTTTGTTTATATTGCCATCCTAAGATAATCGTCTCCATGCTCCAAATCCATTTTAAAGCCATATCAAAGGCATTTTACGCATACATGAAATGAACACATTTTTCTCCAAAACTATAACACATGCAAGCTTGTCCTGTTTGGTGGAGATGATATTTAATAAAATAAGTAGAAATCCACTAAAAGTTTTGTTTGGTTATCTTGCAATCCCGAGATAATCGTCTCCATGCTCCAAATCCATTTTAAAGCCATTTTTAAGGCATTTCGCGCATACATGAAATGAACACATTTTTCTCCAAAACTATAACAGATGCAAGCTTGTCCTGTTTGGTGGAGATGATATTTAATAAAATAAGTAGAAATCCACTAAAAGTTTTGTTTGGTTATCTTGCAATCCCGAGATAATCGTCGCCATGCTCCAAATCCATTTTAAAGCCATTTTTAAGGCATTTCGCGCATACATGAAATGAACACATTTTTCTCCAAAACTATAACAGATGCAAGCTTGTCCTGTTTGGTGGAGATGATATTTAATAAAATAAGTAGAAATCCACTAAAAGTTTTGCTTGGTTATCTTGCAATCCCGAGATAATCGTCTCCATGCTCCAAATCCATTTTAAAGCCATTTTTAAGGCATTTCGCGCATACATGAAATGAACACATTTTTCTCCAAAACTATAACAGATGCAAGCTTGTCCTGTTTGGTGGAGATGATATTTAATAAAATAAGTAGAAATCCACTAAAGTTTTGTTTGGTTATCTTGCAATCCCGAGATAATCGTCTCCATGCTCCAAATCCATTTTAAAGCCATTTTTAAGGCATTTCGCGCATACATGAAATGAACACATTTTTCTCCAAAACTATAACAGATGCAAGCTTGTCCTGTTTGGTGGAGATGATATTTAATAAAATAAGTAGAAATCCACTAAAATTTTTGTTTGGTTATCTTGCAATCCCGAGATAATCGTCTCCATGCTCCAAATCCATTTTAAAGCCATTTTTAAGGCATTTCGCGCATACATGAAATGAACACATTTTTCTCCAAAACTATAACAGATGCAAGCTTGTCCTGTTTGGTGGAGATGATATTTAATAAAATAAGTAGAAATCCACTAAAAGTTTTGTTTGGTTATATTGCAATCCCGAGATAATCGTCTCCATGCTTCAAATCCATTTTAAAGCCATTTTTAAGGCATTTCGCGCATACATGAAATGAACACATTTTTCTCCAAAACTATAACAGATGCAAGCTTGTCCTGTTTAGTGGAGATGATATTTAATAAAATAAGTAGAAATCCACTAAAAGTTTTGTTTGGTTATCTTGCAATCCCGAGATAATCGTCTCCATGCTCCAAATCCATTTTAAAGCCATTTTTAAGGCATTTCGCGCATACATGAAATGAACACATTTTTCTCCAAAACTATAACAGATGCAAGCTTGTCTGTTTGGTGGAGATGATATTTAATAAAATAAGTAGAAATCCACTAAAAGTTTTGTTTGGTTATCTTGCAATCCCGAGATAATCGTCTCCATGCTCCAAATCCATTTAAAGCCATTTTTAAGGCATTTCGCGCATACATGAAATAAACACATTTTTCTCCAAACTATAACAGATGCAAGCTTCTCTTGTTTGGTGGAGATGATATTTAATAAAATAAGTAGAAATCCACTAAAAGTTTTGTTTGGTTATCTTGCAATCCGAGATAATCGTCTCCATGCTCCAAATCCATTTTAAAGCCATTTTTAAGGCATTTCGCGCATACATGAAATGAACACATTTTTCTCCAAAACTATAACAGATGCAAGCTTGTCCTGTTTGGTGGAGATGATATTTAATAAAATAAGTAGAAATCCACTAAAAGTTTTGTTTGGTTATCTTGCAATCCCGAGATAATCGTCTCCATGCTCCAAATCCATTTTAAAGCCATTTTTAAGGCATTCGCGCATACATGAAATGAACACATTTTTCTCCAAAACGAAAACAGATGCAAGCTTGTCCTGTTTGGTGGAGATGATATTTAATAAAATAAGTAGAAATCCACTAAAATTTTTGTTTGGTTATCTTGCAATCCCGAGATAATCGTCTCCATGCTCCAAATCCATTTTAAAGCCATTTTTAAGGCATTTCGCGCATACATGAAATGAACACATTTTTCTCCAAAACTATAACAGATGCAAGCTTGTCCTGTTTGGTGGAGATGATATTTAATAAAATAAGTAGAAATCCACTAAAAGTTTTGTTTGGTTAATTGCAATCCGAGATAATCGTCTCCATGCTCCAAATCCATTTTAAAGCCATTTTTAAGGCATTTCGCGCATACATGAAATGAACACATTTTTCTCCAAAACTATAACAGATGCAAGCTTGTCCTGTTTGGTGGAGATGATATTTAATAAAATAAGTAGAAATCCACTAAAAGTTTTGTTTGGTTATCTTGCAATCCCGAGATAATCGTCTCCATGCTCCAAATCCCTTTTAAAACCATTTTTAAGGCATTTCGCGCATACATGAAATGAACACATTTTTCTCCAAAACTATAACAGATGCAAGCTTGTCCTGTTTGGTGGAGATGATATTTAATAAAATAAGTAGAAATCCACTAAAAGTTTTGTTTGGTTATCTTGCAATCCCGAGATAATCGTCTCCATGCTCCAAATCCATTTTAAAGCCATTTTTAAGGCATTTCGCGCATACATGAAATGAACACATTTTTCTCCAAAACTATAACAGATGCAAGCTTGTCTTGTTTGGTGGAGATGATATTTAATAAAATAAGTAGAAATCCACTAAAAGTTTTGTTTGGTTATCTTGCAATCCCGAGATAATCGTCTCCATGCTCCAAATCCATTTTAAAGCCATTTTTAAGGCATTTCGCGCATACATGAAATGAACACATTTTTCTCCAAAACTATAAACAGATGCAAGCTTGTCCTGTTTGGTGGAGATGATATTTAATAAAATAAGTAGAAATCCACTAAAATTTTTTTTTGGTTATCTTGCAATCCCGAGATAATCGTCTCCATGCTCCAAATCCATTTTAAAGCCATTTTTAAGGCATTTTGCGCATACATGAAATGAACACATTTTTCTCCAAAACTATAACAGATGCAAGCTTGTCCTGTTTGGTGGAGATGATATTTAATAAAATAAGTAGAAATCCATTAAAAGTTTTGTTTGGTTATCTTGCAATCCCGAGATAATCGTCTCCATGCTCCAAATCCATTTTAAAGCCATTTTTAAGGCATTTCGCGCATACATGAAATGAACACATTTTTCTCCAAAACTATAACAGATGCAAGCTTGTCCTGTTTGGTGGAGATGATATTTAATAAAATAAGTAGAAATCCACTAAAAGTTTTGTTTGGTTATCTTGCAATCCCGAGATAATCGTCTCCATGCTCCAAATCCATTTTAAAGCCATTTTTAAGGCATTTCGCGCATACATGAAATGAACACATTTTTCTCCAAAACTATAACAGATGCAAGCTTGTCCTGTTTGGTGGAGATGATATTTAATAAAATAAGTAGAAATCCACTAAAAGTTTTGTTTGGTTATCTTGCAATCCCGAGATAATCGTCTCCATGCTCCAAATCCATTTTAAAGCCATTTTTAAGGCATTTCGCGCATACATGAAATGAACACATTTTTCTCCAAAACTATAACAGATGCAAGCTTGTCCTGTTTGGTGGAGATGATATTTAATAAAATAAGTAGAAATCCACTAAAAGTTTTGTTTGGTTATCTTGCAATCCCGAGATAATCGTCTCCATGCTCCAAATCCATTTTAAAGCCATTTTTAAGGCATTTCGCGCATACATGAAATGAACACATTTTTCTCCAAAACTATAACAGATGCAAGCTTGTCCTTTTGGTGGAGATGATATTTAATAAAATAAATAGAAATCCACTTAAAGTTTTGTTTGGTTATCTTGCAATCCCGAGATAATCGTCTCCATGCTCCAAATCCATTTTAAAGCCATTTTTAAGGCATTTCGCGCATACATGAAATGAACACATTTTTCTCCAAAACTATAACAGATGCAAGCTTGTCCTGTTTGGTGGAGATGATATTTAATAAAATAAGTAGAAATCCACTAAAAGTTTTGTTTGGTTATATTGCAATCCCGAGATAATCGTCTCCATGCTCCAAATCCATTTTAAAGCCATTTTTAAGGCATTTCGCGCATACATGAAATGAACACATTTTTCTCCAAAACTATAACAGATGCAAGCTTGTCCTGTTTGGTGGAGATGATATTTAATAAAATAAGTAGAAATCCACTAAAAGTTTTGTTTGGTTATCTTGCAATCCCGAGATAATCGTCTCCATGCTCCAAATCCATTTTAAAGCCATTTTTAAGGCATTTCGCGCATACATGAAATGAACACATTTTTCTCCAAAACGAAAACAGATGCAAGCTTGTCCTGTTTGGTGGAGATGATATTTAATAAAATAAGTAGAAATCCACTAAAATTTTTGTTTGGTTATCTTGCAATCCCGAGATAATCGTCTCCATGCTCCAAATCCATTTTAAAGCCATTTTTAAGGCATTTCGCGCATACATGAAATGAACACATTTTTCTCCAAAACTATAACAGATGCAAGCTTGTCCTGTTTGGTGGAGATGATATTTAATAAAATAAGTAGAAATCCACTAAAAGTTTTGTTTGGTTATCTTGCAATCCCGAGATAATCGTCTCCATGCTCCAAATCCATTTTAAAGCCATTTTTAAGGCATTTCGCGCATACATGAAATGAACACATTTTTCTCCAAAACTATAACAGATGCAAGCTTGTCCTGTTTGGTGGAGATGATATTTAATAAAATAAGTAGAAATCCACTAAAAGTTTTGTTTGGTTATCTTGCAATCCCGAGATAATCGTCTCCATGCTCCAAATCCATTTTAAAGCCATTTTTAAGGCATTTCGCGCATACATGAAATGAACACATTTTTCTCCAAAACTATAACAGATGCAAGCTTGTCCTGATTGGTGGAGATGATATTTAATAAAATAAGTAGAAATCCACTAAAAGTTTTGTTTGGTTATCTTGCAATCCCGAGATAATCGTCTCCATGCTCCAAATCCATTTTAAAGCCATTTTTAAGGCATTTCGCGCATACATGAAATGAACACATTTTTCTCCAAAACTATAACAGATGCAAGCTTGTCTTGTTTGGTGGAGATGATATTTAATAAAATAAGTAGAAATCCACTAAAAGTTTTGTTTGGTTATCTTGCAATCCCGAGATAATCGTCTCCATGCTCCAAATCCATTTTAAAGCCATTTTTAAGGCATTTCGCGCATACATGAAATGAACACATTTTTCTCCAAAACTATAACAGATGCAAGCTTGTCCTGTTTGGTGGAGATGATATTTAATAAAATAAGTAGAAATCCACTAAAATTTTTGTTTGGTTATCTTGCAATCCCGAGATAATCGTCTCAATGCTCCAAATCCATTTTAAAGCCATTTTTAAGGCATTTCGCGCATACATGAAATGAACACATTTTTCTCCAAAACTATAACAGATGCAAGCTTGTCCTGTTTGGTGGAGATGATATTTAATAAAATAAGTAGAAATCCACTAAAAGTTTTGTTTGGTTATCTTGCAATCCCGAGATAATCGTCTCCATGCTCCAAATCCATTTTAAAGCCATTTTTAAGGCATTTCGCGCATACATGAAATGAACACATTTTTCTCCAAAACTATAACAGATGCAAGCTTGTCCTGTTTGGTGGAGATGATATTTAATAAAATAAGTAGAAATCCACTAAAAGTTTTGTTTGGTTATCTTGCAATCCCGAGATAATCGTCTCCATGCTCCAAATCCATTTTAAAGCCATTTTTAAGGCATTTCGCGCATACATGAAATGAACACATTTTTCTCCAAAACTATAACAGATGCAAGCTTGTCCTGTTTGGTGGAGATGATATTTAATAAAATAAGTAGAAATCCACTAAAAGTTTTGTTTGGTTATCTTGCAATCCCGAGATAATCGTCTCCATGCTCCAAATCCATTTTAAAGCCATTTTTAAGGCATTTCGCGCATACATGAAATGAACACATTTTTCTCCAAAACTATAACAGATGCAAGCTTGTCCTGTTTGGTGGAGATGATATTTAATAAAATAAGTAGAAATCCACTAAAAGTTTTGTTTGGTTATTTTGCAATCCCGAGATAATCGTCTCCATGCTCCAAATCCATTTTAAAGCCATTTTTAAGGCATTTCGCGCATACATGAAATGAACACATTTTTCTCCAAAACTATAACAGATGCAAGCTTGTCCTGTTTGGTGGAGATAATATTTAATAAAATAAGTAGAAATCTACTAAAAGTTTCGTTTGTTTATATTGCCATCCTGAGATAATCGTCTCCATGCTCCAAATCCATTTTAAAGCCATTTCAAAGGCATTTTGCGCATACATGAAATGAACACATTTTTCTCCAAAACTATAACACATGCAAGCTTGTCCTGTTTGGTGGAGATAATATTTAATAAAATAAGTAGAAATCCACTAAAAGTTTTGTTTGGTTATCTTGCAATCCCGAGATAATCGTCTCCATGCTCCAAATCCATTTTAAAGCCATTTTTAAGGCATTTCGCGCATACATGAAATGAACACATTTTTCTCCAAAACTATAACAGATGCAAGCTTGTCCTGTTTGGTGGAGATAATATTTAATAAAATAAGTAGAAATCTACTAAAAGTTTCGTTTGTTTATATTGCCATCCTGAGATAATCGTCTCCATGCTCCAAATCCATTTTAAAGCCATTTCAAAGGCATTTTGCGCATACATGAAATGAACACATTTTTCTCCAAAACTATAACAGATGCAAGCTTGTCCTGTTTGGTGGAGATGATATTTAATAAAATAAGTAGAAATCCACTAAAAGTTTTGTTTGGTTATTTTGCAATCCCGAGATAATCGTCTCCATGCTCCAAATCCATTTTAAAGCCATTTTTAAGGCATTTCGCGCATACATCAAATGAACACATTTTTCCCCAAAACTATAACAGATGCAAGCTTGTCCTGTTTGGTGGAGATGATATTTAATAAAATAAGTAGAAATCCACTAAAAGTTTTGTTTGGTTATATTGCAATCCCGAGATAATCGTCTCCATGCTCCAAATCCATTTTAAAGCCATTTTTAAGGCATTTCGCGCATACATGAAATGAACACATTTTCTCCAAAACTATAACAGATGCAAGCTTGTCCTGTTTGGTGGAGATGATATTTAATAAAATAAGTAGAAATTCACTAAAAGTTTTGTTTGGTTATCTTGCAATCCCGAGATAATTGTCTCCATGCTCCAAATCCATTTTAAAGCCATTTTTAAGGCATTTCGCGCATACATGAAATGAACACATTTTTCTCCAAAACTATAACAGATGCAAGCTTGTCCTGTTTGGTGGAGATGATATTTAATAAAATAAGTAGAAATCCACTAAAAGTTTTGTTTGGTTATCTTGCAATCCCGAGATAATCGTCTCCATGCTCCAAATCCATTTTAAAGCCATTTTTAAGGCATTTCGCGCATACATGAAATGAACACATTTTTCTCCAAAACTATAACAGATGCAAGCTTGTCTTGTTTGGTGGAGATGATATTTAATAAAATAAGTAGAAATCCACTAAAAGTTTTGTTTGGTTATCTTGCAATCCCGAGATAATCGTCTCCATGCTCCAAATCCATTTTAAAGCCATTTTTAAGGCATTTCGCGCATACATGAAATGAACACATTTTTCTCCAAAACTATAACAGATGCAAGCTTGTCCTGTTTGGTGGAGATGATATTTAATAAAATAAGTAGAAATCCACTAAAATTTTTGTTTGGTTATCTTGCAATCCCGAGATAATCGTCTCCATGCTCCAAATCCATTTTAAAGCCATTTTTAAGGCATTTCGCGCATACATGAAATTAACACATTTTTCTCCAAAACTATAACAGATGCAAGCTTGTCCTGTTTGGTGGAGATGATATTTAATAAAATAAGTAGAAATCCACTAAAAGTTTAGTTTGGTTATCTTGCAATCCCGAGATAATCGTCTCCATGCTCCAAATCCATTTTAAAGCCATTTTTAAGGCATTTCGCGCATACATGAAATGAACACATTTTTCTCCAAAACTATAACAGATGCAAGCTTGTCCTGTTTGGTGGAGATGATATTTAATAAAATAAGTAGAAATCCACTAAAAGTTTTGTTTGGTTATCTTGCAATCCCGAGATAATCGTCTCCATGCTCCAAATCCATTTTAAAGCCATTTTTAAGGCATTTCGCGCATACATGAAATGAACACATTTTTCTCCAAAACTATAACAGATGCAAGCTTGTCCTGTTTGGTGGAGATGATATTTAATAAAATAAGTAGAAATCCACTAAAAGTTTTGTTTGGTTATCTTGCAATCCCGAGATAATCGTCTCCATGCTCCAAATCCATTTTAAAGCCATTTTTAAGGCATTTCGCGCATACATGAAATGAACACATTTTTCTCCAAAACTATAACAGATGCAAGCTTGTCCTGTTTGGTGGAGATGATATTTAATAAAATAAGTAGAAATCCACTAAAAGTTTTGTTTGGTTATCTTGCAATCCCGAGATAATCGTCTCCATGCTCCAAATCCATTTTAAAGCCATTTTTAAGGCATTTCGCGCATACATGAAATGAACACATTTTTCTCCAAAACTATAACAGATGCAAGCTTGTCCTGTTTGGTGGAGATGATATTTAATAAAATAAATAGAAATCCACTAAAAGTTTTGTTTGGTTATCTTGCAATCCCGAGATAATCGTCTCCATGCTCCAAATCCATTTTAAAGCCATTTTTAAGGCATTTCGCGCATACATGAAATGAACACATTTTTCTCCAAAACTATAACAGATGCAAGCTTGTCCTGTTTGGTGGAGATGATATTTAATAAAATAAGTAGAAATCCACTAAAAGTTTTGTTTGGTTATATTGCAATCCCGAGATAATCGTCTCCATGCTCCAAATCCATTTTAAAGCCATTTTTAAGGCATTTCGCGCATACATGAAATGAACACATTTTTCTCCAAAACTATAACAGATGCAAGCTTGTCCTGTTTGGTGGAGATGATATTTAATAAAATAAGTAGAAATCCACTAAAAGTTTTGTTTGGTTATCTTGCAATCCCGAGATAATCGTCTCCATGCTCCAAATCCATTTTAAAGCCATTTTTAAGGTATTTCGCGCATACATGAAATGAACACATTTTTCTCCAAAACTATAACAGATGCAAGCTTGTCCTGTTTGGTGGAGATGATATTTAATAAAATAAGTAGAAATCCACTAAAAGTTTTGTTTGGTTATCTTGCAATCCCGAGATAATCGTCTCCATGCTCCAAATCCATTTTAAAGCCATTTTTAAGGCATTTCGCGCATACATGAAATGAACACATTTTTCTCCAAAACGAAAACAGATGCAAGCTTGTCCTGTTTGGTGGAGATGATATTTAATAAAATAAGTAGAAATCCACTAAAATTTTTGTTTGGTTATCTTGCAATCCCGAGATAATCGTCTCCATGCTCCAAATCCATTTTAAAGCCATTTTTAAGGCATTTCGCGCATACATGAAATGAACACATTTTTCTCCAAAACTATAACAGATGCAAGCTTGTCCTGTTTGGTGGAGATGATATTTAATAAAATAAGTAGAAATCCACTAAAAGTTTTGTTTGGTTATATTTTAATCCCGAGATAATCGTCTCCATGCTCCAAATCCATTTTAAAGCCATTTTTAAGGCATTTCGCGCATACATGAAATGAACACATTTTTCTCCAAAACTATAACAGATGCAAGCTTGTCCTGTTTGGTGGAGATGATATTTAATAAAATAAGTAGAAATCCACTAAAAGTTTTGTTTGGTTATCTTGCAATCCCGAGATAATCGTCTCCATGCTCCAAATCCATTTTAAAGCCATTTTTAAGGCATTTCGCGCATACATGAAATGAACACATTTTTCTCCAAAACTATAACAGATGCAAGCTTGTCCTGTTTGGTGGAGATGATATTTAATAAAATAAGTAGAAATCCACTAAAAGTTTTGTTTGGTTATCTTGCAATCCCGAGATAATCGTCTCCATGCTCCAAATCCATTTTAAAGCCATTTTTAAGGCATTTCGCGCATACATGAAATGAACACATTTTTCTCCAAAACTATAACAGATGCAAGCTTGTCTTGTTTGGTGGAGATGATATTTAATAAAATAAGTAGAAATCCACTAAAAGTTTTGTTTGGTTATCTTGCAATCCCGAGATAATCGTCTCCATGCTCCAAATCCATTTTAAAGCCATTTTTAAGGCATTTCGCGCATACATGAAATGAACACATTTTTCTCCAAAACTATAACAGATGCAAGCTTGTCCTGTTTGGTGGAGATGATATTTAATAAAATAAGTAGAAATTTACTAAAATTTTTGTTTGGTTATCTTGCAATCCCGAGATAATCGTCTCCATGCTCCAAATCCATTTTAAAGCCATTTTTAAGGCATTTCGCGCATACATGAAATGAACACATTTTTCTCCAAAACTATAACAGATGCAAGCTTGTCCTGTTTGGTGGAGATGATATTTAATAAAATAAGTAGAAATCCACTAAAAGTTTTGTTTGGTTATCTTGCAATCCCGAGATAATCGTCTCCATGCTCCAAATCCATTTTAAAGCCATTTTTAAGGCATTTCGCGCATACATGAAATGAACACATTTTTCTCCAAAACTATAACAGATGCAAGCTTGTCCTGTTTGGTGGAGATGATATTTAATAAAATAAGTAGAAATCCACTAAAAGTTTTGTTTGGTTATCTTGCAATCCCGAGATAATCGTCTCCATGCTCCAAATCCATTTTAAAGCCATTTTTAAGGCATTTCGCGCATACATGAAATGAACACATTTTTCTCCAAAACTATAACAGATGCAAGCTTGTCCTGTTTGGTGGAGATGATATTTAATAAAATAAGTAGAAATCCACTAAAAGTTTTGTTTGGTTATCTTGCAATCCCGAGATAATCGTCTCCATGCTCCAAATCCATTTTAAAGCCATTTTTAAGGCATTTCGCGCATACATGAAATGAATAGTGATGAGCGAGTACTAAAAAGCTCGGGTGCTCGAAGCTCGGGCCGAGCCTCCCAAGATACTCGTGTACTCGGCCCGAGCAACGAGCCCAATGTTATCCTATGGGAGACCCGAGTATTTTTGTGAAATGACCTCCCGGCAGCATGGAGAAACCCTAAAAATGTCACAAAAGTCTCAGAAGAGTGCTCAAATGACATGGCAACAGCATGGGGAAGACCCCTTGAAGCATTTATCACTCAAAAGTCACAGCTGTGAACAATTTTGTCCGCGTTTTACGCCATTTTTACGGACTCACCAGAAAACCTTCCAAAATGACCCCAAAATGATTTTTCATGGCGGAAATGTTAAGGGCACATACCCAATAGTGAGATAGATCTGGTGTATGTTACTTTTTGAGATCAATACATGAAAGATTTTACGTGAAAACATTGTGTGGCACTCCGATGTCCCTGAGAAGAGACGTACATGAAGG
This sequence comes from Anomaloglossus baeobatrachus, assembly GCF_048569485.1. Lineage (NCBI taxonomy): Eukaryota > Metazoa > Chordata > Amphibia > Anura > Aromobatidae > Anomaloglossus > Anomaloglossus baeobatrachus. The sequence continues at coordinate 223,640 of NW_027443595.1, read as the reverse complement.
CCTCTTGAGTCTAATGTGCCCATTTTGAGGAAGTGAGTCTTTGTAGTATTTTCCTTTGCCAGGGCAGTCCTAAATTGTGAGGTTCACCAATGCCCCTGCATACAGACGTGCATGAGGGCCTCAAAACATTAAGTGTCCATTGTCAGGAAGTGGGTGTATTATAGTATAGCCCTTAGGCAGGGCAGCCAAAAATTGGGAGGCTCCACATTGTCCCTGGGTAGAGACGTGCATGATGGCCTTTAAACCTGAAGTGCCCATTGTAAGGAAGTGGGTCTATTTCAGTATAGCCCTTTGCCAGGGCAGCCAAAAATTGGGAGGCTCCACATTGTCCCTGGGTAGAGACGTGCATGAGGGCCTCAAAACATTAAGTGTCCATTGTCAGGAAGTGGGTGTATTATAGTATAGCCCTTAGGCAGGGCAGCCAAAAATTGGGAGGCTCCACATTGTCCCTGGGTAGAGACGTGCATGATGGCCTTTAAACCTGAAGTGCCCATTGTAAGGAAGTGGGTCTATTTCAGTATAGCCCTTTGCCAGGGCAGCCAAAAATTGGGAGGCTCCACATTGTCCCTGGGTAGAGACGTGCATGAGGGCCTCAAAACATTAAGTGTCCATTGTCAGGAAGTGGGTGTATTATAGTATAGCCCTTAGGCAGGGCAGCCAAAAATTGGGAGGCTCCACATTGTCCCTGGGTAGAGACGTGCATGATGGTCTTTAAACCTGAAGTGCCCATTGTAAGGAAGTGGGTCTATTTCAGTATAGCCCTTTGCCAGGGCAGCCAAAAATTGGGAGGCTCCACATTGTCCCTGGGTAGAGACGTGCATGAGGGCCTCAAAACATTAAGTGTCCATTGTCAGGAAGTGGGTGTATTATAGTATAGCCCTTAGGCAGGGCAGCCAAAAATTGGGAGGCTCCACATTGTCCCTGGGTAGAGACGTGCATGATGGCCTTTAAACCTGAAGTGCCCATTGTAAGGAAGTGGGTCTATTTCAGTATAGCCCTTTGCCAGGGCAGCCAAAAATTGGGAGGCTCCACATTGTCCCTGGGTAGAGACGTGCATGAGGGCCTCAAAACATTAAGTGTCCATTGTCAGGAAGTGGGTGTATTATAGTATAGCCCTTAGGCAGGGCAGCCAAAAATTGGGAGGCTCCACATTGTCCCTGGGTAGAGACGTGCATGATGGCCTTTAAACCTGAAGTGCCCATTGTAAGGAAGTGGGTCTATTTCAGTATAGCCCTTTGCCAGGGCAGCCAAAAATTGGGAGGCTCCACATTGTCCCTGGGTAGAGACGTGCATGAGGGCCTCAAAACATTAAGTGTCCATTGTCAGGAAGTGGGTGTATTATAGTATAGCCCTTAGGCAGGGCAGCCAAAAATTGGGAGGCTCCACATTGTCCCTGGGTAGAGACGTGCATGATGGCCTTTAAACCTGAAGTGCCCATTGTAAGGAAGTGGGTCTATTTCAGTATAGCCCTTTGCCAGGGCAGCCAAAAATTGGGAGGCTCCACATTGTCCCTGGGTAGAGACGTGCATGAGGGCCTCAAAACATTAAGTGTCCATTTTAAGGAAGTGGGTGTATTTCAGTATAGCCCTTAGGCAGGGCAGCCAAAAATTGGGAGGCTCCACGTTGTCCCTGGGTAGAGACGTGCATGAGGGCCTCAAAACATTGTTCCCATTGCAAAGGAGCGGGTCTCCTGTCGTTGTAATGTCCATTCTGCAAAGAATGGGCGAAAAAATTTACCACTGGGGGTATACCTGAAACAAAGACCTAACTATTGTAACGGTCATCATGATGGCGCATGAGGAGAAGGAGGAGCAGTCCAGCGATTATCCAAAGTCGAGAAGTGTACCCATGGGTGAGTGGAGGTACATGGCAAACTTTAAATTCCGCTCTCATTTGCTGGTGGTGTGGTGAAGTCTGGCCCAATCCAACCCTTGTTCATCTTTATCAGAGTCAGCCTGTCAGCATTTTCAGTTGACAGGCGGGTGCGTTTATCTGTAATGATTCCACCTGCGGCACTAAAAACACGCTCTGACAAAACGCTAGCAGCAGGGCAGGCCAGGACTTCCAAGGCGTAGAGAGCCAATTCATGCCACGTGTCCAGCTTGGATACCCAATAATTGTAAGGCACAGAGGAATGTCGGAGTACAGTTGTTCGATCTGCAAGGTACTCCTTCAGCATCTGGGCAAACTTAGGATTTCTTGTGGCACTACCCCGCACCTCAGGGGCTGTGGTACGTGAGGGGCTGAGAAAACTGTCCCACATCTTAAAGACTGTTCCCCTACCTCTGGCGGATTGGACTTGTGCCTCTCTCGGCTGTACGCCTCGGTTGTCCACTGATTCCTGACCTATGCCGCTAGCGTTTTGTGAGGGGAATGCTTTGCCTACTTCCGTGAGTATGGCCTTCCGAAACTGCTGCATTTTGGTTGACCTCTCATCCACGGGAATAAGAGACAAAAAGTTCTCCTTGTAGCGTGGGTCTAACAGTGTTACCAACCAGTAATGATTGTCGGCCAAGATGTTCTTAACGCGAGGGTCACGAGACAGGCAGCTTACCATAAAGTCAGCCATGTGCGCCAGACTCTTAACAGCCAGGACTTCAGTAGCCTGACCAACAAGATGACTGAACATGCTGTCCTCCTCCTCCTCCTCCTCCTCCTCCTCCTCATCTACCCTGTCCTCTGGCCAGCCACGCTGAATCGAGGATATGACTGGTGTGCATGTCATATCCTCAATTTGGCCGGAGAGTTGCTCCATGTCTTCATCCTCCTCCTCGTCATAGTCCTCCACTGCACGTTGTGATGAGACGAGGCTGGGCTGTGTGTTATCACCCACACCCACTACTGTTTCTTGCTGCAACTCATCGCGCTCCGCCTGCAATGCATCATGTTTGTTTTTCAAAAGGGACCGTTTTAGAAGGCAGAGTAGCGGTATGGTGACGCTAATAATGGCGTCATCACCACTCACCATCTTGGTGGAGTCCTCAAAGTTTTGGAGGATGGTACATAGGTCTGACATCCATCTCCACTCCTCAGGTGTTATGTGTGGAGTTTGACCCATTTCCCGACGGCTTAGGTGATGCAGGTACTCAACAACTGCCCTCTTCTGCTCACATATCCTGACCAACATGTGCAGAGTTGAATTCCAACGCGTGGGGACATCACACACCAGTCTGTGAGCCGGAAGATGCAAACGGCGCTGAAAGCCGGCAAGGCCGGCTGAAGCAGTAGGTGACTTTCGAAAATGTGCAGACAGGCGGCGAACTTTTACCAGCAGATCAGACAGCTCTGGGTATGACTTTATAAACCGCTGAACCACGAGGTTGAGCACATGGGCCACGCATGGAACATGTGTCAGCTGGCCTCGCCTCAAAGCCGCCACCAGGTTCCGGCCATTGTCACAAACGACCTTTCCTGGCTTTAGGTTCAGAGGTGTGAGCCAGTGATCTGCCTGCTGTTTCAGAGCTGTCCACAGCTCTTCTGCATTGTGGGGTTTGTCACCTATGCAGATTAGCTTCAGCACAGCCTGTTGCCGCTTCGCCGAGGCAGTGCTGCAGTGCTTCCAGCTTGTGACTGGTGTGGAGGGCACAGTGGATGAGGATGCGCAGGAGGAGGAGGAGGCTGAAGAGCATGACATTCCGGAGCTGTAGAGTGTGGGTGAAACACTGACTGAGGTAGGGCCTGCAAACCTTGGTGTGGGAAGGACGTGTTCCGTCCCTCGCTCAGACTGGGTCCCAGCTTCCACAATATTAACCCAGTGTGCCGTCAACGAGATGTAGCGGCCTTGCCCACAAGCACTTGTCCACGTGTCTGTGGTTAGGTGGACTTTGGGTGAAACAGCGTTGTTCAGGGCACGTGTGATGTTTTGTGACACGTGGTTATGCAACGCGGGGACGGCACACCGGGAGAAATAGTGGCGGCTGGGGACCGAGTAACGTGGGACAGCTGCCGCCATCAGGTCACGGAATGCTTCTGTCTCCACCAGCCTAAAAGGCAACATTTCCAGCGCAAGCAGTCGCGAAATGTTAGCATTTAGAACTGTGGCATGTGGGGTGTTGGCAGTGTATTTGCGCCTGCGTTCAAAGGTTTGCTGAATGGATAACTGAACGCTGCGCTGGGACAAGGACGTGCTTGATGATGGTGTTCTTTCTGCGTAGGCAACTGCAGGTGCAGGAGTGGAGGAGGCTTGTTCGCAGGCAGCATGGACAGAGGATTGGCTCGCATGCACAACCAGCGAAGACGTAGCAGTGACATCAGCAAGCACTGCTCCTCGACTCTGTTGTACTTCCCACAAAGTCGGGTGCTTGGCTGACATGTGCCTGATCATGCTGGTGGTGGTCAGGCTGCTAGTTTTGGTACCCCTGCTGATGCTGGCACGGCAGGTGTTGCAAATGGCCTTTTTTGAATCATCTGGATCCAACTTAAAAAACTGCCAGACTCGTGAAGACCTAACATTTGTACAGGCACCTTGTGTCGTCGTGTTGTTACGGGGAACGGTTGCCTGACTTCTGCCTGGGACCACCACCCTGCTTCTTACTGCCTGTTGTGATGCTACGCCTCCCTCCCCCTGTGCACTGCTGTCCTCGCTCTGCATATCCTCCTGCCAGGTTGGGTCAGTTACTGGATCATCCACCACGTCGTCTTCCTCTTCCGCACCCTGCTCCTCCTCCTGACTTGCTGACAATTGTGTCTCATCATCGTCCACCACTTGTTGAGACACGTTGCCAACTTCGTGAGAACGTGGCTGCTCAAATATTTGGCTATCTGTACAGACGATCTCCTCATGACCCACTTCAATATGAGCTGGCGAGAGGCCAGAATGTGTGAATGGAAACGTGAACAGCTCTTCCGAGTGTCCAAGTGTGGGATCATTAATGTCCGAGGAGGACGTGTACTCAGCCTGGTGGTAGGAAGGAGGATCAGGTTCAGAAATGTGCGGTGCAGTATCACGGCTACTGACACTTGACCGTGTGGAAGACAGAGTGTTTGTGGTGGTGCCAATCTGACTGGAAGCATTATCCGCTATCCAACTAACAACCTGTTGACACTGGTCTTGGTTCAAGAGCGGTGTACTGCTGCGGTCCCCAAGAATTTGGGACAGGACGTGCGAGCGACTAGATGTGGCCCTTTGTTGTGGCGAAATTAGAGCTTGCCCACGACCTCGGCCTCTGCCTGCACCACCATCACGTCCACTTCCTTGTTCCTTGCCAATGCCCTTGCGCATTTTGCAATGCTGTGCACTGCTGACGTGTATATTCACTACTTGTGCGTTATATCAAAGTTTCTGGAAATTGCACACCAGTGCACCTGTACGCTGCCACCAACAGGCACACACGTGCGGTTTTAAAAACCAAGCACGGACGCAATAATAACCTAACACAGGTTTTAGGAGCAAAAATTAAGAACTCTGACACTATCAGCCACTGCTGACTGACGTGTATTATACACTACACTTGTGCGTTATATAATAGTTTGGTAAACGCACACCAGTGCACCTGTACGCTGCCACCAACAGGCACACACGTGCGGTTTTAAAAACCAAGCACGGACGCAATAATAACCTAACACAGGTTTTAGGAGCAAAAATTAAGAACTCTGACACTATCAGCCACTGCTGACTGACGTGTATTATACACTACACTTGTGCGTTATATAATAGTTTGGTAAACGCACACCAGTGCACCTGTACGCTGCCACCAACAGGCACACACGTGCGGTTTTAAAAACCAAGCACGGACGCAATAATAACCTAACACAGGTTTTAGGAGCAAAAATTAAGAACTCTGACACTATCAGCCACTGCTGACTGACGTGTATTATACACTACACTTGTGCGTTATATAATAGTTTGGTAAACGCACACCAGTGCACCTGTACGCTGCCACCAACAGGCACACACGTGCGGTTTTAAAAACCAAGCACGGACGCAATAATAACCTAACACAGGTTTTAGGAGCAAAAATTAAGAACTCTGACACTATCAGCCACTGCTGACTGACGTGTATTATACACTACACTTGTGCGTTATATAATAGTTTGGTAAACGCACACCAGTGCACCTGTACGCTGCCACCAACAGGCACACACGTGCGGTTTTAAAAACCAAGCACGGACGCAATAATAACCTAACACAGGTTTTAGGAGCAAAAATTAAGAACTCTGACACTATCAGCCACTGCTGACTGACGTGTATTATACACTACACTTGTGCGTTATATAATAGTTTGGTAAACGCACACCAGTGCACCTGTACGCTGCCACCAACAGGCACACACGTGCGGTTTTAAAAACCAAGCACGGACGCAATAATAACCTAACACAGGTTTTAGGAGCAAAAATTAAGAACTCTGACACTATCAGCCACTGCTGACTGACGTGTATTATACACTACACTTGTGCGTTATATAATAGTTTGGTAAACGCACACCAGTGCACCTGTACGCTGCCACCAACAGGCACACACGTGCGGTTTTAAAAACCAAGCACGGACGCAATAATAACCTAACACAGGTTTTAGGAGCAAAAATTAAGAACTCTGACACTATCAGCCACTGCTGACTGACGTGTATTATACACTACACTTGTGCGTTATATAATAGTTTGGTAAACGCACACCAGTGCACCTGTACGCTGCCACCAACAGGCACACACGTGCGGTTTTAAAAACCAAGCACGGACGCAATAATAACCTACTAACAGGTTTTTTTGGGGAGCGACAATTACAGTACAGACAAGTCAGACACTATCTGGACTGTTTTACACTGTGTACACCAGCCCCAGATATGAAGGCTGGTATACGGTCACCACTACCCTGCCTGCCTGCCTGCCTGTATACTGCTACAATAGTCCTGACAAGGACTCTTTTGGTCACTAGCCTGTATTCAGACCTGGCTATACCCTGCCTGTATATAGCAACAATAGTCCTGAGAAGGACTCTGCTACTGTACTCCGACCTGGCTATACCCTGCCTGCCTGTATACAACTAGAATAGTCCTGAGAAGGACTTTTGGTCACACTGTTTGCAGCCCTGCAACTGAAAAAGCTATAAAGGGCCGCAAAGCTTTCCCTGAATCAGCGACACTCTCCCTACACTCACTGTCAGAATAGCTGTGAGCAGAGCACAGCGCGCCGGCCGATATAAAGGCTCGGTGACGCTGTGCAGGCCGGCCAATCACTGCAATTCCACAACTAACAGGGCTGTGGCATTGCAGTGGTCTGCCAGCCAATCCCTGCATGAGGGCTGGCTCTCAAAAGAGCGCCAACATGCAGAAATGAAGACCACGAGTAAAGCACGAGTATCGCGAGATTACTCGGTCCCCGCCGAGCAGCCCGAGTACAGTGATACTCGTGCGAGTACCGAGTAGTGACAAGCATGCTCGCTCATCACTAGAAATGAACACATTTTTCTCCAAAACTATAACAGATGCAAGCTTGTCCTGTTTGGTGGAGATGATATTTAATAAAATAAGTAGAAATCCACTAAAAGTTTTGTTTGGTTATATTTTAATCCCGAGATAATCGTCTCCATGCTCCAAATCCATTTTAAAGCCATTTTTAAGGCATTTCGCGCATACATGAAATGAACACATTTTTCTCCAAAACTATAACAGATGCAAGCTTGTCCTGTTTGGTGGAGATGATATTTAATAAAATAAGTAGAAATCCACTAAAAGTTTTGTTTGGTTATCTTGCAATCCCGAGATAATCGTCTCCATGCTCCAAATCCATTTTAAAGCCATTTTTAAGGCATTTCGCGCATACATGAAATGAACACATTTTTCTCCAAAACTATAACAGATGCAAGCTTGTCCTGTTTGGTGGAGATGATATTTAATAAAATAAGTAGAAATCCACTAAAAGTTTTGTTTGGTTATCTTGCAATCCCGAGATAATCGTCTCCATGCTCCAAATCCATTTTAAAGCCATTTTTAAGGCATTTCGCGCATACATGAAATGAACACATTTTTCTCCAAAACTATAACAGATGCAAGCTTGTCTTGTTTGGTGGAGATGATATTTAATAAAATAAGTAGAAATCCACTAAAAGTTTTGTTTGGTTATCTTGCAATCCCGAGATAATCGTCTCCATGCTCCAAATCCATTTTAAAGCCATTTTTAAGGCATTTCGCGCATACATGAAATGAACACATTTTTCTCCAAAACTATAACAGATGCAAGCTTGTCCTGTTTGGTGGAGATGATATTTAATAAAATAAGTAGAAATTTACTAAAATTTTTGTTTGGTTATCTTGCAATCCCGAGATAATCGTCTCCATGCTCCAAATCCATTTTAAAGCCATTTTTAAGGCATTTCGCGCATACATGAAATGAACACATTTTTCTCCAAAACTATAACAGATGCAAGCTTGTCCTGTTTGGTGGAGATGATATTTAATAAAATAAGTAGAAATCCACTAAAAGTTTTGTTTGGTTATCTTGCAATCCCGAGATAATCGTCTCCATGCTCCAAATCCATTTTAAAGCCATTTTTAAGGCATTTCGCGCATACATGAAATGAACACATTTTTCTCCAAAACTATAACAGATGCAAGCTTGTCCTGTTTGGTGGAGATGATATTTAATAAAATAAGTAGAAATCCACTAAAAGTTTTGTATGGTTATCTTGCAATCCCGAGATAATCGTCTCCATGCTCCAAATCCATTTTAAAGCCATTTTTAAGGCATTTCGCGCATACATGAAATGAACACATTTTTCTCCAAAACTATAACAGATGCAAGCTTGTCCTGTTTGGTGGAGATGATATTTAATAAAATAAGTAGAAATCCACTAAAAGTTTTGTTTGGTTATCTTGCAATCCCGAGATAATCGTCTCCATGCTCCAAATCCATTTTAAAGCCATTTTTAAGGCATTTCGCGCATACATGAAATGAACACATTTTTCTCCAAAACTATAACAGATGCAAGCTTGTCCTGTTTGGTGGAGATGATATTTAATAAAATAAGTAGAAATCCACTAAAAGTTTTGTTTGGTTATCTTGCAATCCCGAGATAATCGTCTCCATGCTCCAAATCCATTTTAAAGCTATTTTTAAGGCATTTCGCGCATACATGAAATGAACACATTTTTCTCCAAAACTATAACAGATGCAAGCTTGTCCTGTTTGGTGGAGATGATATTTAATAAAATAAATAGAAATCCACTAAAAGTTTTGTTTGGTTATCTTGCAATCCCGAGATAATCGTCTCCATGCTCCAAATCCATTTTAAAGCCATTTTTAAGGCATTTCGCGCATACATGAAATGAACACATTTTTCTCCAAAACTATAACAGATGCAAGCTTGTCCTGTTTGGTGGAGATGATATTTAATAAAATAAGTAGAAATCCACTAAAAGTTTTGTTTGGTTATATTGCAATCCCGAGATAATCGTCTCCATGCTCCAAATCCATTTTAAAGCCATTTTTAAGGCATTTCGCACATACATGAAATGAACACATTTTTCTCCAAAACTATAACAGATGCAAGCTTGTCCTGTTTGGTGGAGATGATATTTAATAAAATAAGTAGAAATCCACTAAAAGTTTTGTTTGGTTATCTTGCAATCCCGAGATAATCGTCTCCATGCTCCAAATCCATTTTAAAGCCATTTTTAAGGCATTTCGCGCATACATGAAATGAACACATTTTTCTCCAAAACTATAACAGATGCAAGCTTGTCCTGTTTGGTGGAGATGATATTTAATAAAATAAGTAGAAATCCACTAAAAGTTTTGTTTGGTTATCTTGCAATCCCGAGATAATCGTCTCCATGCTCCAAATCTATTTTAAAGCCATTTTTAAGGCATTTCGCGCATACATGAAATGAACACATTTTTCTCCAAAACTATAACAGATGCACGCTTGTCCTGTTTGGTGGAGATGATATTTAATAAAATAAGTAGAAATCCACTAAAAGTTTTGTTTGGTTATTTTGCAATCCCGAGATAATCGTCTCCATGCTCCAAATCCATTTTAAAGCCATTTTTAAGGCATTTCGCGCATACATGAAATGAACACATTTTTCTCCAAAACTATAACAGATGCAAGCTTGTCCTGTTTGGTGGAGATAATATTTAATAAAATAAGTAGAAATCTACTAAAAGTTTAGTTTGTTTATATTGCCATCCTGAGATAATCGTCTCCATGCTCCAAATCCATTTTAAAGCCATTTCAAAGGCATTTTGCGCATACATGAAATGAACACATTTTTCTCCAAAACTATAACACATGCAAGCTTGTCCTGTTTGGTGGAGATGATATTTAATAAAATAAGTAGAAATCCACTAAAAGTTTTGTTTGGTTATCTTGCAATCCCGAGATAATCGTCTCCATGCTCTAAATCCATTTTAAAGCCATTTTTAAGGCATTTCGCGCATACATCAAATGAACACATTTTTCTCCAAAACTATAACAGATGCAAGCTTGTCCTGTTTGGTGGAGATGATATTTAATAAAATAAGTAGAAATCCACTAAAAGTTTTGTTTGGTTATATTGCAATCCCGAGATAATCGTCTCCATGCTCCAAATCCATTTTAAAGCCATTTTTAAGGCATTTCGCGCATACATGAAATGAACACATTTTTCTCCAAAACTATAACAGATGCAAGCTTGTCCTGTTTGGTGGAGATGATATTTAATAAAATAAGTAGAAATCCACTAAAAGTTTTGTTTGGTTAACTTGCAATCCCGAGATAATTGTCTCCATGCTCCAAATCCATTTTAAAGCCATTTTTAAGGCATTTCGCGCATACATGAAATGAACACATTTTTCTCCAAAACTATAACAGATGCAAGCTTGTCCTGTTTGGTGGAGATGATATTTAATAAAATAAGTAGAAAACCACTAAAAGTTTTGTTTGGTTATCTTGCAATCCCGAGATAATCGTCTCCATGCTCCAAATCCATTTTAAAGCCATTTTTAAGGCATTTCGCGCATACATGAAATGAACACATTTTTCTCCAAAACTATAACAGATGCAAGCTTGTCCTGTTTGGTGGAGATGATATTTAATAAAATAAGTAGAAATCCACTAAAAGTTTTGTTTGGTTATCTTGCAATCCCGAGATAATCGTCTCCATGCTCCAAATCCATTTTAAAGCCATTTTTAAGGCATTTCGCGCATACATGAAATGAACACATTTTTCTCCAAAACTATAACAGATGCAAGCTTGTCCTGTTTGGTGGAGATAATATTTAACAAAATAAGTAGAAATCTACTAAAAGTTTCGTTTGTTTATATTGCCATCCTAAGATAATCGTCTCCATGCTCCAAATCCATTTTAAAGCCATTTCAAAGGCATTTTGCGCATACATGAAATGAACACATTTTTCTCCAAAACTATAACACATGCAAGCTTGTCCTGTTTGGTGGAGATGATATTTAATAAAATAAGTAGAAATCCACTAAAAGTTTTGTTTGGTTATCTTGCAATCCCGAGATAATCGTCTCCATGCTCCAAATCCATTTTAAAGCCATTTTTAAGGCATTTCGCGCATACATGAAATGAACACATTTTTCTCCAAAACTATAACAGATGCAAGCTTGTCCTGTTTGGTGGAGATGATATTTAATAAAATAAGTTGAAATCCACTAAAAGTTTTGTTTGGTTATCTTGCAATCCCGAGATAATCGTCTCCATGCTCCAAATCCATTTTAAAGCCATTTTTAAGGCATTTCGCGCATACATGAAATGAACACATTTTTCTCCAAAACTATAACAGATGCAAGCTTGTCCTGTTTGGTGGAGATGATATTTAATAAAATAAGTAGAAATCCACTAAAAGTTTTGTTTGGTTATCTTGCAATCCCGAGATAATCGTCTCCATGCTTCAAATCCATTTTAAAGCCATTTTTAAGGCATTTCGCGCATACATGAAATGAACACATTTTTCTCCAAAACTATAACAGATGCAAGCTTGTCCTGTTTGGTGGAGATGATATTTAATAAAATAAGTAGAAATCCACTAAAAGTTTTGTTTGGTTATCTTGCAATCCCGAAATAATCGTCTCCATGCTCCAAATCCATTTTAAAGCCATTTTTAAGGCATTTCGCGCATACATGAAATGAACACATTTTTCTCCAAAACTATAACAGATGCAAGCTTGTCCTGTTTGGTGGAGATGATATTTAATAAAATAAGTAGAAATCCACTAAAAGTTTTGTTTGGTTATCTTGCAATCCCGAGATAATCGTCTCCATGCTCCAAATCCATTTTAAAGCCATTTTTAAGGCATTTCGCGCATACATGAAATGAACACATTTTTCTCCAAAACTATAACAGATGCAAGCTTGTCCTGTTTGGTGGAGATGATATTTAATAAAATAAGTAGAAATCCACTAAAAGTTTTGTTTGGTTATATTGCAATCCCGAGATAATCGTCTCCATGCTCCAAATCCATTTTAAAGCCATTTTTAAGGCATTTCGCGCATACATGAAATGAACACATTTTTCTCCAAAACTATAATAGATGCAAGCTTGTCCTGTTTGGTGGAGATGATATTTAATAAAATAAGTAGAAATCCACTAAAAGTTTTGTTTGGTTATCTTGCAATCCCGAGATAATCGTCTCCATGCTCCAAATCCATTTTAAAGCCATTTTTAAGGCATTTCGCGCATACATGAAATGAACACATTTTTCTCCAAAACTATAACAGATGCAAGCTTGTCCTGTTTGGTGGAGATGATATTTAATAAAATAAGTAGAAATCCACTAAAAGTTTTGTTTGGTTATCTTGCAATCCCGAGATAATCGTCTCCATGCTCCAAATCCATTTTAAAGCCATTTCAAAGGCATTTTGCGCATACATGAAATGAACACATTTTTCTCCAAAACTATAACACATGCAAGCTTGTCCTGTTTGGTGGAGATGATATTTAATAAAATAAGTAGAAATCCACTAAAAGTTTTGTTTGGTTATCTTGCAATCCCGAGATAATCGTCTCCATGCTCCAAATCCATTTTAAAGCCATTTTTAAGGCATTTCGCGCATACATGAAATGAACACATTTTTCTCCAAAACTATAACAGATGCAAGCTTGTCCTGTTTGGTGGAGATGATATTTAATAAAATAAGTAGAAATCCACTAAAAGTTTTGTTTGGTTATTTTGCAATCCCGAGATAATCGTCTCCATGCTCCAAATCCATTTTAAAGCCATTTTTAAGGCATTTCGCGCATACATGAAATGAACACATTTTTCTCCAAAACTATAACAGATGCAAGCTTGTCCTGTTTGGTGGAGATAATATTTAATAAAATAAGTAGAAATCTACTAAAAGTTTCGTTTGTTTATATTGCCATCCTGAGATAATCGTCTCCATGCTCCAAATCCATTTTAAAGCCATTTCAAAGGCATTTTGCGCATACATGAAATGAACACATTTTTCTCCAAAACTATAACACATGCAAGCTTGTCCTGTTTGGTGGAGATGATATTTAATAAAATAAGTAGAAATCCACTAAAAGTTTTGTTTGGTTATCTTGCAATCCCGAGATAATCGTCTCCATGCTCCAAATCCATTTTAAAGCCATTTTTAAGGCATTTCGCGCATACATCAAATGAACACATTTTTCTCCAAAACTATAACAGATGCAAGCTTGTCCTGTTTGGTGGAGATGATATTTAATAAAATAAGTAGAAATCCACTAAAAGTTTTGTTTGGTTATATTGCAATCCCGAGATAATCGTCTCCATGCTCCAAATCCATTTTAAAGCCATTTTTAAGGCATTTCGCGCATACATGAAATGAACACATTTTTCTCCAAAACTATAACAGATGCAAGCTTGTCCTGTTTGGTGGAGATGATATTTAATAAAATAAGTAGAAATCCACTAAAAGTTTTGTTTGGTTATCTTGCAATCCCGAGATAATTGTCTCCATGCTCCAAATCCATTTTAAAACCATTTTTAAGGCATTTCGCGCATACATGAAATGAACACATTTTTCTCCAAAACTATAACAGATGCAAGCTTGTCCTGTTTGGTGGAGATGATATTTAATAAAATAAGTAGAAATCCACTAAAAGTTTTGTTTGGTTATCTTGCAATCCCGAGATAATCGTCTCCATGCTCCAAATCCATTTTAAAGCCATTTTTAAGGCATTTCGCGCATACATGAAATGAACACATTTTTCTCCAAAACTATAACAGATGCAAGCTTGTCCTGTTTGGTGGAGATGATATTTAATAAAATAAGTAGAAATCCACTAAAAGTTTTGTTTGGTTATCTTGCAATCCCGAGATAATCGTCTCCATGCTCCAAATCCATTTTAAAGCCATTTTTAAGGCATTTCGCGCATACATGAAATGAACACATTTTTCTCCAAAACTATAACAGATGCAAGCTTGTCCTGTTTGGTGGAGATAATATTTAATAAAATAAGTAGAAATCTACTAAAAGTTTCGTTTGTTTATATTGCCATCCTAAGATAATCGTCTCCATGCTCCAAATCCATTTTAAAGCCATTTCAAAGGCATTTTGCGCATACATGAAATGAACACATTTTTCTCCAAAACTATAACACATGCAAGCTTGTCCTGTTTGGTGGAGATGATATTTAATAAAATAAGTAGAAATCCACTAAAAGTTTTGTTTGGTTATCTTGCAATCCCGAGATAATCGTCTCCATGCTCCAAATCCATTTTAAAGCCATTTTTAAGGCATATCGCGCATACATGAAATGAACACATTTTTCTCCAAAACTATAACAGATGCAAGCTTGTCCTGTTTGGTGGAGATGATATTTAATAAAATAAGTAGAAATCCACTAAAAGTTTTGTTTGGTTATCTTGCAATCCCGAGATAATCGTCTCCATGCTCCAAATCCATTTTAAAGCCATTTTTAAGGCATTTCGCGCATACATGAAATGAACACATTTTTCTCCAAAACTATAACAGATGCAAGCTTGTCCTGTTTGGTGGAGATGATATTTAATAAAATAAGTAGAAATCCACTAAAAGTTTTGTTTGGTTATCTTGCAATCCCGAAATAATCGTCTCCATGCTCCAAATCCATTTTAAAGCCATTTTTAAGGCATTTCGCGCATACATGAAATGAACACATTTTTCTCCAAAACTATAACAGATGCAAGCTTGTCCTGTTTGGTGGAGATGATATTTAATAAAATAAGTAGAAATCCACTAAAAGTTTTGTTTGGTTATCTTGCAATCCCGAGATAATCGTCTCCATGCTCCAAATCCATTTTAAAGCCATTTTTAAGGCATTTCGCGCATACATGAAATGAACACATTTTTCTCCAAAACTATAACAGATGCAAGCTTGTCCTGTTTGGTGGAGATGATATTTAATAAAATAAGTAGAAATCCACTAAAAGTTTTGTTTGGTTATATTGCAATCCCGA
This sequence comes from Anomaloglossus baeobatrachus, assembly GCF_048569485.1. Lineage (NCBI taxonomy): Eukaryota > Metazoa > Chordata > Amphibia > Anura > Aromobatidae > Anomaloglossus > Anomaloglossus baeobatrachus. The sequence continues at coordinate 208,276 of NW_027443595.1, read as the reverse complement.
GATAATCGTCTCCATGCTCCAAATCCATTTTAAAGCCATTTTTAAGGCATTTCGCGCATACATGAAATGAACACATTTTTCTCCAAAACTATAATAGATGCAAGCTTGTCCTGTTTGGTGGAGATGATATTTAATAAAATAAGTAGAAATCCACTAAAAGTTTTGTTTGGTTATCTTGCAATCCCGAGATAATCGTCTCCATGCTCCAAATCCATTTTAAAGCCATTTTTAAGGCATTTCGCGCATACATGAAATGAACACATTTTTCTCCAAAACTATAACAGATGCAAGCTTGTCCTGTTTGGTGGAGATGATATTTAATAAAATAAGTAGAAATCCACTAAAAGTTTTGTTTGGTTATCTTGCAATCCCGAGATAATCGTCTCCATGCTCCAAATCCATTTTAAAGCCATTTCAAAGGCATTTTGCGCATACATGAAATGAACACATTTTTCTCCAAAACTATAACAGATGCAAGCTTGTCTTGTTTGGTGGAGATGATATTTAAGAAAATAAGTAGAAATCCACTAAAAGTTTTGTTTGGTTATCTTGCAATCCCGAGATAATCGTCTCCATGCTCCAAATCCATTTTAAAGCCATTTTTAAGGCATTTCGCGCATACATGAAATGAACACATTTTTCTCCAAAACTATAACAGATGCAAGCTTGTCCTGTTTGGTGGAGATGATATTTAATAAAATAAGTAGAAATCCACTAAAATTTTTGTTTGGTTATCTTGCAATCCCGAGATAATCGTCTCCATGCTCCAAATCCATTTTAAAGCCATTTTTAAGGCATTTCGCGCATACATGAAATGAACACATTTTTCTCCAAAACTATAACAGATGCAAGCTTGTCCTGTTTGGTGGAGATGATATTTAATAAAATAAGTAGAAATCCACTAAAAGTTTTGTTTGGTTATATTGCAATCCCGAGATAATCGTCTCCATGCTCCAAATCCATTTTAAAGCCATTTTTAAGGCATTTCGCGCATACATGAAATGAACACATTTTTCTCCAAAACTATAACAGATGCAAGCTTGTCCTGTTTGGTGGAGATGATATTTAATAAAATAAGTAGAAATCCACTAAAAGTTTTGTTTGGTTATCTTGCAATCCCGAGATAATCGTCTCCATGCTCCAAATCCATTTTAAAGCCATTTTTAAGGCATTTCGCGCATACATGAAATGAACACATTTTTCTCCAAAACTATAACAGATGCAAGCTTGTCCTGTTTGGTGGAGATGATATTTAATAAAATAAGTAGAAATCCACTAAAAGTTTTGTTTGGTTATCTTGCAATCCCGAGATAATCGTCTCCATGCTCCAAATCCATTTTAAAGCCATTTTTAAGGCATTTCGCGCATACATGAAATGAACACATTTTTCTCCAAAACTATAACAGATGCAAGCTTGTCCTGTTTGGTGGAGATGATATTTAATAAAATAAGTAGAAATCCACTAAAAGTTTTGTTTGGTTATATTTTAATCCCGAGATAATCGTCTCCATGCTCCAAATCCATTTTAAAGCCATTTTTAAGGCATTTCGCGCATACATGAAATGAACACATTTTTCTCCAAAACTATAACAGATGCAAGCTTGTCCTGTTTGGTGGAGATGATATTTAATAAAATAAGTAGAAATCCACTAAAAGTTTTGTTTGGTTATCTTGCAATCCCGAGATAATCGTCTCCATGCTCCAAATCCATTTTAAAGCCATTTTAAGGCATTTCGCGCATACATGAAATGAACACATTTTTCTCCAAAACTATAACAGATGCAAGCTTGTCCTGTTTGGTGGAGATGATATTTAATAAAATAAGTAGAAATCCACTAAAAGTTTTGTTTGGTTATCTTGCAATCCCGAGATAATCGTCTCCATGCTCCAAATCCATTTTAAAGCCATTTTTAAGGCATTTCGCGCATACATGAAATGAACACATTTTTCTCCAAAACTATAACAGATGCAAGCTTGTCTTGTTTGGTGGAGATGATATTTAATAAAATAAGTAGAAATCCACTAAAAGTTTTGTTTGGTTATCTTGCAATCCCGAGATAATCGTCTCCATGCTCCAAATCCATTTTAAAGCCATTTTTAAGGCATTTCGCGCATACATGAAATGAACACATTTTTCTCCAAAACTATAACAGATGCAAGCTTGTCCTGTTTGGTGGAGATGATATTTAATAAAATAAGTAGAAATTTACTAAAATTTTTGTTTGGTTATCTTGCAATCCCGAGATAATCGTCTCCATGCTCCAAATCCATTTTAAAGCCATTTTTAAGGCATTTCGCGCATACATGAAATGAACACATTTTTCTCCAAAACTATAACAGATGCAAGCTTGTCCTGTTTGGTGGAGATGATATTTAATAAAATAAGTAGAAATCCACTAAAAGTTTTGTTTGGTTATCTTGCAATCCCGAGATAATCGTCTCCATGCTCCAAATCCATTTTAAAGCCATTTTTAAGGCATTTCGCGCATACATGAAATGAACACATTTTTCTCCAAAACTATAACAGATGCAAGCTTGTCCTGTTTGGTGGAGATGATATTTAATAAAATAAGTAGAAATCCACTAAAAGTTTTGTATGGTTATCTTGCAATCCCGAGATAATCGTCTCCATGCTCCAAATCCATTTTAAAGCCATTTTTAAGGCATTTCGCGCATACATGAAATGAACACATTTTTCTCCAAAACTATAACAGATGCAAGCTTGTCCTGTTTGGTGGAGATGATATTTAATAAAATAAGTAGAAATCCACTAAAAGTTTTGTTTGGTTATCTTGCAATCCCGAGATAATCGTCTCCATGCTCCAAATCCATTTTAAAGCCATTTTTAAGGCATTTCGCGCATACATGAAATGAACACATTTTTCTCCAAAACTATAACAGATGCAAGCTTGTCCTGTTTGGTGGAGATGATATTTAATAAAATAAGTAGAAATCCACTAAAAGTTTTGTTTGGTTATCTTGCAATCCCGAGATAATCGTCTCCATGCTCCAAATCCATTTTAAAGCTATTTTTAAGGCATTTCGCGCATACATGAAATGAACACATTTTTCTCCAAAACTATAACAGATGCAAGCTTGTCCTGTTTGGTGGAGATGATATTTAATAAAATAAATAGAAATCCACTAAAAGTTTTGTTTGGTTATCTTGCAATCCCGAGATAATCGTCTCCATGCTCCAAATCCATTTTAAAGCCATTTTTAAGGCATTTCGCGCATACATGAAATGAACACATTTTTCTCCAAAACTATAACAGATGCAAGCTTGTCCTGTTTGGTGGAGATGATATTTAATAAAATAAGTAGAAATCCACTAAAAGTTTTGTTTGGTTATATTGCAATCCCGAGATAATCGTCTCCATGCTCCAAATCCATTTTAAAGCCATTTTTAAGGCATTTCGCACATACATGAAATGAACACATTTTTCTCCAAAACTATAACAGATGCAAGCTTGTCCTGTTTGGTGGAGATGATATTTAATAAAATAAGTAGAAATCCACTAAAAGTTTTGTTTGGTTATCTTGCAATCCCGAGATAATCGTCTCCATGCTCCAAATCCATTTTAAAGCCATTTTTAAGGCATTTCGCGCATACATGAAATGAACACATTTTTCTCCAAAACTATAACAGATGCAAGCTTGTCCTGTTTGGTGGAGATGATATTTAATAAAATAAGTAGAAATCCACTAAAAGTTTTGTTTGGTTATCTTGCAATCCCGAGATAATCGTCTCCATGCTCCAAATCTATTTTAAAGCCATTTTTAAGGCATTTCGCGCATACATGAAATGAACACATTTTTCTCCAAAACTATAACAGATGCAAGCTTGTCCTGTTTGGTGGAGATGATATTTAATAAAATAAGTAGAAATCCACTAAAAGTTTTGTTTGGTTATTTTGCAATCCCGAGATAATCGTCTCCATGCTCCAAATCCATTTTAAAGCCATTTTTAAGGCATTTCGCGCATACATGAAATGAACACATTTTTCTCCAAAACTATAACAGATGCAAGCTTGTCCTGTTTGGTGGAGATAATATTTAATAAAATAAGTAGAAATCTACTAAAAGTTTAGTTTGTTTATATTGCCATCCTGAGATAATCGTCTCCATGCTCCAAATCCATTTTAAAGCCATTTCAAAGGCATTTTGCGCATACATGAAATGAACACATTTTTCTCCAAAACTATAACACATGCAAGCTTGTCCTGTTTGGTGGAGATGATATTTAATAAAATAAGTAGAAATCCACTAAAAGTTTTGTTTGGTTATCTTGCAATCCCGAGATAATCGTCTCCATGCTCTAAATCCATTTTAAAGCCATTTTTAAGGCATTTCGCGCATACATCAAATGAACACATTTTTCTCCAAAACTATAACAGATGCAAGCTTGTCCTGTTTGGTGGAGATGATATTTAATAAAATAAGTAGAAATCCACTAAAAGTTTTGTTTGGTTATATTGCAATCCCGAGATAATCGTCTCCATGCTCCAAATCCATTTTAAAGCCATTTTTAAGGCATTTCGCGCATACATGAAATGAACACATTTTTCTCCAAAACTATAACAGATGCAAGCTTGTCCTGTTTGGTGGAGATGATATTTAATAAAATAAGTAGAAATCCACTAAAAGTTTTGTTTGGTTAACTTGCAATCCCGAGATAATTGTCTCCATGCTCCAAATCCATTTTAAAGCCATTTTTAAGGCATTTCGCGCATACATGAAATGAACACATTTTTCTCCAAAACTATAACAGATGCAAGCTTGTCCTGTTTGGTGGAGATGATATTTAATAAAATAAGTAGAAAACCACTAAAAGTTTTGTTTGGTTATCTTGCAATCCCGAGATAATCGTCTCCATGCTCCAAATCCATTTTAAAGCCATTTTTAAGGCATTTCGCGCATACATGAAATGAACACATTTTTCTCCAAAACTATAACAGATGCAAGCTTGTCCTGTTTGGTGGAGATGATATTTAATAAAATAAGTAGAAATCCACTAAAAGTTTTGTTTGGTTATCTTGCAATCCCGAGATAATCGTCTCCATGCTCCAAATCCATTTTAAAGCCATTTTTAAGGCATTTCGCGCATACATGAAATGAACACATTTTTCTCCAAAACTATAACAGATGCAAGCTTGTCCTGTTTGGTGGAGATAATATTTAATAAAATAAGTAGAAATCTACTAAAAGTTTCGTTTGTTTATATTGCCATCCTAAGATAATCGTCTCCATGCTCCAAATCCATTTTAAAGCCATTTCAAAGGCATTTTGCGCATACATGAAATGAACACATTTTTCTCCAAAACTATAACACATGCAAGCTTGTCCTGTTTGGTGGAGATGATATTTAATAAAATAAGTAGAAATCCACTAAAAGTTTTGTTTGGTTATCTTGCAATCCCGAGATAATCGTCTCCATGCTCCAAATCCATTTTAAAGCCATTTTTAAGGCATTTCGCGCATACATGAAATGAACACATTTTTCTCCAAAACTATAACAGATGCAAGCTTGTCCTGTTTGGTGGAGATGATATTTAATAAAATAAGTTGAAATCCACTAAAAGTTTTGTTTGGTTATCTTGCAATCCCGAGATAATCGTCTCCATGCTCCAAATCCATTTTAAAGCCATTTTTAAGGCATTTCGCGCATACATGAAATGAACACATTTTTCTCCAAAACTATAACAGATGCAAGCTTGTCCTGTTTGGTGGAGATGATATTTAATAAAATAAGTAGAAATCCACTAAAAGTTTTGTTTGGTTATCTTGCAATCCCGAGATAATCGTCTCCATGCTTCAAATCCATTTTAAAGCCATTTTTAAGGCATTTCGCGCATACATGAAATGAACACATTTTTCTCCAAAACTATAACAGATGCAAGCTTGTCCTGTTTGGTGGAGATGATATTTAATAAAATAAGTAGAAATCCACTAAAAGTTTTGTTTGGTTATCTTGCAATCCCGAAATAATCGTCTCCATGCTCCAAATCCATTTTAAAGCCATTTTTAAGGCATTTCGCGCATACATGAAATGAACACATTTTTCTCCAAAACTATAACAGATGCAAGCTTGTCCTGTTTGGTGGAGATGATATTTAATAAAATAAGTAGAAATCCACTAAAAGTTTTGTTTGGTTATCTTGCAATCCCGAGATAATCGTCTCCATGCTCCAAATCCATTTTAAAGCCATTTTTAAGGCATTTCGCGCATACATGAAATGAACACATTTTTCTCCAAAACTATAACAGATGCAAGCTTGTCCTGTTTGGTGGAGATGATATTTAATAAAATAAGTAGAAATCCACTAAAAGTTTTGTTTGGTTATATTGCAATCCCGAGATAATCGTCTCCATGCTCCAAATCCATTTTAAAGCCATTTTTAAGGCATTTCGCGCATACATGAAATGAACACATTTTTCTCCAAAACTATAATAGATGCAAGCTTGTCCTGTTTGGTGGAGATGATATTTAATAAAATAAGTAGAAATCCACTAAAAGTTTTGTTTGGTTATCTTGCAATCCCGAGATAATCGTCTCCATGCTCCAAATCCATTTTAAAGCCATTTTTAAGGCATTTCGCGCATACATGAAATGAACACATTTTTCTCCAAAACTATAACAGATGCAAGCTTGTCCTGTTTGGTGGAGATGATATTTAATAAAATAAGTAGAAATCCACAAAAAGTTTTGTTTGGTTATCTTGCAATCCCGAGATAATCGTCTCCATGCTCCAAATCCATTTTAAAGCCATTTCAAAGGCATTTTGCGCATACATGAAATGAACACATTTTTCTCCAAAACTATAACACATGCAAGCTTGTCCTGTTTGGTGGAGATGATATTTAATAAAATAAGTAGAAATCCACTAAAAGTTTTGTTTGGTTATCTTGCAATCCCGAGATAATCGTCTCCATGCTCCAAATCCATTTTAAAGCCATTTTTAAGGCATTTCGCGCATACATGAAATGAACACATTTTTCTCCAAAACTATAACAGATGCAAGCTTGTCCTGTTTGGTGGAGATGATATTTAATAAAATAAGTAGAAATCCACTAAAAGTTTTGTTTGGTTATTTTGCAATCCCGAGATAATCGTCTCCATGCTCCAAATCCATTTTAAAGCCATTTTTAAGGCATTTCGCGCATACATGAAATGAACACATTTTTCTCCAAAACTATAACAGATGCAAGCTTGTCCTGTTTGGTGGAGATAATATTTAATAAAATAAGTAGAAATCTACTAAAAGTTTCGTTTGTTTATATTGCCATCCTGAGATAATCGTCTCCATGCTCCAAATCCATTTTAAAGCCATTTCAAAGGCATTTTGCGCATACATGAAATGAACACATTTTTCTCCAAAACTATAACACATGCAAGCTTGTCCTGTTTGGTGGAGATGATATTTAATAAAATAAGTAGAAATCCACTAAAAGTTTTGTTTGGTTATCTTGCAATCCCGAGATAATCGTCTCCATGCTCCAAATCCATTTTAAAGCCATTTTTAAGGCATTTCGCGCATACATCAAATGAACACATTTTTCTCCAAAACTATAACAGATGCAAGCTTGTCCTGTTTGGTGGAGATGATATTTAATAAAATAAGTAGAAATCCACTAAAAGTTTTGTTTGGTTATATTGCAATCCCGAGATAATCGTCTCCATGCTCCAAATCCATTTTAAAGCCATTTTTAAGGCATTTCGCGCATACATGAAATGAACACATTTTTCTCCAAAACTATAACAGATGCAAGCTTGTCCTGTTTGGTGGAGATGATATTTAATAAAATAAGTAGAAATCCACTAAAAGTTTTGTTTGGTTATCTTGCAATCCCGAGATAATTGTCTCCATGCTCCAAATCCATTTTAAAACCATTTTTAAGGCATTTCGCGCATACATGAAATGAACACATTTTTCTCCAAAACTATAACAGATGCAAGCTTGTCCTGTTTGGTGGAGATGATATTTAATAAAATAAGTAGAAATCCACTAAAAGTTTTGTTTGGTTATCTTGCAATCCCGAGATAATCGTCTCCATGCTCCAAATCCATTTTAAAGCCATTTTTAAGGCATTTCGCGCATACATGAAATGAACACATTTTTCTCCAAAACTATAACAGATGCAAGCTTGTCCTGTTTGGTGGAGATGATATTTAATAAAATAAGTAGAAATCCACTAAAAGTTTTGTTTGGTTATCTTGCAATCCCGAGATAATCGTCTCCATGCTCCAAATCCATTTTAAAGCCATTTTTAAGGCATTTCGCGCATACATGAAATGAACACATTTTTCTCCAAAACTATAACAGATGCAAGCTTGTCCTGTTTGGTGGAGATAATATTTAATAAAATAAGTAGAAATCTACTAAAAGTTTCGTTTGTTTATATTGCCATCCTAAGATAATCGTCTCCATGCTCCAAATCCATTTTAAAGCCATTTCAAAGGCATTTTGCGCATACATGAAATGAACACATTTTTCTCCAAAACTATAACACATGCAAGCTTGTCCTGTTTGGTGGAGATGATATTTAATAAAATAAGTAGAAATCCACTAAAAGTTTTGTTTGGTTATCTTGCAATCCCGAGATAATCGTCTCCATGCTCCAAATCCATTTTAAAGCCATTTTTAAGGCATATCGCGCATACATGAAATGAACACATTTTTCTCCAAAACTATAACAGATGCAAGCTTGTCCTGTTTGGTGGAGATGATATTTAATAAAATAAGTAGAAATCCACTAAAAGTTTTGTTTGGTTATCTTGCAATCCCGAGATAATCGTCTCCATGCTCCAAATCCATTTTAAAGCCATTTTTAAGGCATTTCGCGCATACATGAAATGAACACATTTTTCTCCAAAACTATAACAGATGCAAGCTTGTCCTGTTTGGTGGAGATGATATTTAATAAAATAAGTAGAAATCCACTAAAAGTTTTGTTTGGTTATCTTGCAATCCCGAAATAATCGTCTCCATGCTCCAAATCCATTTTAAAGCCATTTTTAAGGCATTTCGCGCATACATGAAATGAACACATTTTTCTCCAAAACTATAACAGATGCAAGCTTGTCCTGTTTGGTGGAGATGATATTTAATAAAATAAGTAGAAATCCACTAAAAGTTTTGTTTGGTTATCTTGCAATCCCGAGATAATCGTCTCCATGCTCCAAATCCATTTTAAAGCCATTTTTAAGGCATTTCGCGCATACATGAAATGAACACATTTTTCTCCAAAACTATAACAGATGCAAGCTTGTCCTGTTTGGTGGAGATGATATTTAATAAAATAAGTAGAAATCCACTAAAAGTTTTGTTTGGTTATATTGCAATCCCGAGATAATCGTCTCCATGCTCCAAATCCATTTTAAAGCCATTTTTAAGGCATTTCGCGCATACATGAAATGAACACATTTTTCTCCAAAACTATAATAGATGCAAGCTTGTCCTGTTTGGTGGAGATGATATTTAATAAAATAAGTAGAAATCCACTAAAAGTTTTGTTTGGTTATCTTGCAATCCCGAGATAATCGTCTCCATGCTCCAAATCCATTTTAAAGCCATTTTTAAGGCATTTCGCGCATACATGAAATGAACACATTTTTCTCCAAAACTATAACAGATGCAAGCTTGTCCTGTTTGGTGGAGATGATATTTAATAAAATAAGTAGAAATCCACTAAAAGTTTTGTTTGGTTATCTTGCAATCCCGAGATAATCGTCTCCATGCTCCAAATCCATTTTAAAGCCATTTCAAAGGCATTTTGCGCATACATGAAATGAACACATTTTTCTCCAAAACTATAACAGATGCAAGCTTGTCTTGTTTGGTGGAGATGATATTTAAGAAAATAAGTAGAAATCCACTAAAAGTTTTGTTTGGTTATCTTGCAATCCCGAGATAATCGTCTCCATGCTCCAAATCCATTTTAAAGCCATTTTTAAGGCATTTCGCGCATACATGAAATGAACACATTTTTCTCCAAAACTATAACAGATGCAAGCTTGTCCTGTTTGGTGGAGATGATATTTAATAAAATAAGTAGAAATCCACTAAAATTTTTGTTTGGTTATCTTGCAATCCCGAGATAATCGTCTCCATGCTCCAAATCCATTTTAAAGCCATTTTTAAGGCATTTCGCGCATACATGAAATGAACACATTTTTCTCCAAAACTATAACAGATGCAAGCTTGTCCTGTTTGGTGGAGATGATATTTAATAAAATAAGTAGAAATCCACTAAAAGTTTTGTTTGGTTATATTGCAATCCCGAGATAATCGTCTCCATGCTCCAAATCCATTTTAAAGCCATTTTTAAGGCATTTCGCGCATACATGAAATGAACACATTTTTCTCCAAAACTATAACAGATGCAAGCTTGTCCTGTTTGGTGGAGATGATATTTAATAAAATAAGTAGAAATCCACTAAAAGTTTTGTTTGGTTATCTTGCAATCCCGAGATAATCGTCTCCATGCTCCAAATCCATTTTAAAGCCATTTTTAAGGCATTTCGCGCATACATGAAATGAACACATTTTTCTCCAAAACTATAACAGATGCAAGCTTGTCCTGTTTGGTGGAGATGATATTTAATAAAATAAGTAGAAATCCACTAAAAGTTTTGTTTGGTTATCTTGCAATCCCGAGATAATCGTCTCCATGCTCCAAATCCATTTTAAAGCCATTTTTAAGGCATTTCGCGCATACATGAAATGAACACATTTTTCTCCAAAACTATAACAGATGCAAGCTTGTCTTGTTTGGTGGAGATGATATTTAATAAAATAAGTAGAAATCCACTAAAAGTTTTGTTTGGTTATCTTGCAATCCCGAGATAATCGTCTCCATGCTCCAAATCCATTTTAAAGCCATTTTTAAGGCATTTCGCGCATACATGAAATGAACACATTTTTCTCCAAAACTATAACAGATGCAAGCTTGTCCTGTTTGGTGGAGATGATATTTAATAAAATAAGTAGAAATCCACTAAAATTTTTGTTTGGTTATCTTGCAATCCCGAGATAATCGTCTCCATGCTCCAAATCCATTTTAAAGCCATTTTTAAGGCATTTCGCGCATACATGAAATGAACACATTTTTCTCCAAAACTATAACAGATGCAAGCTTGTCCTGTTTGGTGGAGATGATATTTAATAAAATAAGTAGAAATCCACTAAAAGTTTTGTTTGGTTATATTGCAATCCCGAGATAATCGTCTCCATGCTCCAAATCCATTTTAAAGCCATTTTTAAGGCATTTCGCGCATACATGAAATGAACACATTTTTCTCCAAAACTATAACAGATGCAAGCTTGTCCTGTTTGGTGGAGATGATATTTAATAAAATAAGTAGAAATCCACTAAAAGTTTTGTTTGGTTATCTTGCAATCCCGAGATAATCGTCTCCATGCTCCAAATCTATTTTAAAGCCATTTTTAAGGCATTTCGCGCATACATGAAATGAACACATTTTTCTCCAAAACTATAACAGATGCAAGCTTGTCCTGTTTGGTGGAGATGATATTTAATAAAATAAGTAGAAATCCACTAAAAGTTTTGTTTGGTTATCTTGCAATCCCGAGATAATCGTCTCCATGCTCCAAATCCATTTTAAAGCCATTTTTAAGGCATTTCGCGCATACATGAAATGAACACATTTTTCTCCAAAACGAAAACAGATGCAAGCTTGTCCTGTTTGGTGGAGATGATATTTAATAAAATAAGTAGAAATCCACTAAAATTTTTGTTTGGTTATCTTGCAATCCCGAGATAATCGTCTCCATGCTCCAAATCCATTTTAAAGCCATTTTTAAGGCATTTCGCGCATACATGAAATGAACACATTTTTCTCCAAAACTATAACAGATGCAAGCTTGTCCTCTTTGGTGGAGATGATATTTAATAAAATAAGTAGAAATCCACTAAAAGTTTTGTTTGGTTATATTGCAATCCCGAGATAATCGTCTCCATGCTCCAAATCCATTTTAAAGCCATTTTTAAGGCATTTCGCGCATACATGAAATGAACACATTTTTCTCCAAAACTATAACAGATGCAAGCTTGTCCTGTTTGGTGGAGATGATATTTAATAAAATAAGTAGAAATCCACTAAAAGTTTTGTTTGGTTATCTTGCAATCCCGAGATAATCGTCTCCATGCTCCAAATCCATTTTAAAGCCATTTTTAAGGCATTTCGCGCATACATGAAATGAACACATTTTTCTCCAAAACGAAAACAGATGCAAGCTTGTCCTGTTTGGTGGAGATGATATTTAATAAAATAAGTAGAAATCCACTAAAATTTTTGTTTGGTTATCTTGCAATCCCGAGATAATCGTCTCCATGCTCCAAATCCATTTTAAAGCCATTTTTAAGGCATTTCGCGCATACATGAAATGAACACATTTTTCTCCAAAACTATAACAGATGCAAGCTTGTCCTGTTTGGTGGAGATGATATTTAATAAAATAAGTAGAAATCCACTAAAAGTTTTGTTTGGTTATATTGCAATCCCGAGATAATCGTCTCCATGCTCCAAATCCATTTTAAAGCCATTTTTAAGGCATTTCGCGCATACATGAAATGAACACATTTTTCTCCAAAACTATAACAGATGCAAGCTTGTCCTGTTTGGTGGAGATGATATTTAATAAAATAAGTAGAAATCCACTAAAAGTTTTGTTTGGTTATCTTGCAATCCCGAGATAATCGTCTCCATGCTCCAAATCCATTTTAAAGCCATTTTTAAGGCATTTCGCGCATACATGAAATGAACACATTTTTCTCCAAAACTATAACAGATGCAAGCTTGTCCTGTTTGGTGGAGATGATATTTAATAAAATAAGTAGAAATCCACTAAAAGTTTTGTTTGGTTATATTGCAATCCCGAGATAATCGTCTCCATGCTCCAAATCCATTTTAAAGCCATTTTTAAGGCATTTCGCGCATACATGAAATGAACACATTTTTCTCCAAAACTATAACAGATGCAAGCTTGTCCTGTTTGGTGGAGATGATATTTAATAAAATAAGTAGAAATCCACTAAAAGTTTTGTTTGGTTATCTTGCAATCCCGAGATAATCGTCTCCATGCTCCAAATCAATTTTAAAGCCATTTTTAAGGCATTTCGCGCATACATGAAATGAACACATTTTTCTCCAAAACGAAAACAGATGCAAGCTTGTCCTGTTTGGTGGAGATGATATTTAATAAAATAAGTAGAAATCCACTAAAATTTTTGTTTGGTTATCTTGCAATCCCGAGATAATCGTCTCCATGCTCCAAATCCATTTTAAAGCCATTTTTAAGGCATTTCGCGCATACATGAAATGAACACATTTTTCTCCAAAACTATAACAGATGCAAGCTTGTCCTGTTTGGTGGAGATGATATTTAATAAAATAAGTAGAAATCCACTAAAAGTTTTGTTTGGTTATATTGCAATCCCGAGATAATCGTCTCCATGCTCCAAATCCTTTTTAAAGCCATTTTTAAGGCATTTCGCGCATACATGACATGAACACATTTTTCTCCAAAACTATAACAGATGCAAGCTTGTCCTGTTTGGTGGAGATGATATTTAATAAAATAAGTAGAAATCCACTAAAAGTTTTGTTTGGTTATCTTGCAATCCCGAGATAATCGTCTCCATGCTCCAAATCCATTTTAAAGCCATTTTTAAGGCATTTCGCGCATACATGAAATGAACACATTTTTCTCCAAAACGAAAACAGATGCAAGCTTGTCCTGTTTGGTGGAGATGATATTTAATAAAATAAGTAGAAATCCACTAAAATTTTTGTTTGGTTATCTTGCAATCCCGAGATAATCGTCTCCATGCTCCAAATCCATTTTAAAGCCATTTTTAAGGCATTTCGCGCATACATGAAATGAACACATTTTTCTCCAAAACGAAAACAGATGCAAGCTTGTCCTGTTTGGTGGAGATGATATTTAATAAAATAAGTAGAAATCCACTAAAAGTTTTGTTTGGTTATATTGCAATCCCGAGATAATCGTCTCCATGCTCCAAATCCATTTTAAAGCCATTTTTAAGGCATTTCACGCATACATGAAATGAACACATTTTTCTCCAAAACTATAACAGATGCAAGCTTGTCCTGTTTGGTGGAGATGATATTTAATAAAATAAGTAGAAATCCACTAAAAGTTTTGTTTGGTTATCTTGCAATCCCGAGATAATCGTCTCCATGCTCCAAATCCATTTTAAAGCCATTTTTAAGGCATTTCGCGCATACATGAAATGAACACATTTTTCTCCAAAACGAAAACAGATGCAAGCTTGTCCTGTTTGGTGGAGATGATATTTAATAAAATAAGTAGAAATCCACTAAAATTTTTGTTTGGTTATCTTGCAATCCCGAGATAATCGTCTCCATGCTCCAAATCCATTTTAAAGCCATTTTTAAGGCATTTCGCGCATACATGAAATGAACACATTTTTCTCCAAAACTATAACAGATGCAAGCTTGTCCTGTTTGGTGGAGATGATATTTAATAAAATAAGTAGAAATCCACTAAAAGTTTTGTTTGGTTATATTGCAATCCCGAGATAATCGTCTCCATGCTCCAAATCCATTTTAAAGCCATTTTTAAGGCATTTCGCGCATACATGAAATGAACACATTTTTCTCCAAAACTATAACAGATGCAAGCTTGTCCTGTTTGGTGGAGATGATATTTAATAAAATAAGTAGAAATCCACTAAAAGTTTTGTTTGGTTATCTTGCAATCCCGAGATAATCGTCTCCATGCTCCAAATCCATTTTAAAGCCATTTTTAATGCATTTCGCGCATACATGAAATGAACACATTTTTCTCCAAAACGAAAACAGATGCAAGCTTGTCCTGTTTGGTGGAGATGATATTTAATAAAATAAGTAGAAATCCACTAAAATTTTTGTTTGGTTATCTTGCAATCCCGAGATAATCGTCTCCATGCTCCAAATCCATTTTAAAGCCATTTTTAAGGCATTTCGCGCATACATGAAATGAACACATTTTTCTCCAAAAACGAAAACAGATGCAAGCTTGTCCTGTTTGGTGGAGATGATATTTAATAAAATAAGTAGAAATCCACTAAAATTTTTGTTTGGTTATCTTGCAATCCCGAGATAATCGTCTCCATGCTCCAAATCCATTTTAAAGCCATTTTTAAGGCATTTCGCGCATACATGAAATGAACACATTTTTCTCCAAAACTATAACAGATGCAAGCTTGTCCTGTTTGGTGGAGATGATATTTAATAAAATAAGTAGAAATCCACTAAAAGTTTTGTTTGGTTATATTGCAATCCCGAGATAATCGTCTCCATGCTCCAAATCCTTTTTAAAGCCATTTTTAAGGCATTTCGCGCATACATGAAATGAACACATTTTTCTCCAAAACTATAACAGATGCAAGCTTGTCCTGTTTGGTGGAGATGATATTTAATAAAATAAGTAGAAATCCACTAAAAGTTTTGTTTGGTTATCTTGCAATCTCGAGATAATCGTCTCCATGCTCCAAATCCATTTTAAAGCCATTTTTAAGGCATTTCGCGCATACATGAAATGAACACATTTTTCTCCAAAACGAAAACAGATGCAAGCTTGTCCTGTTTGGTGGAGATGATATTTAATAAAATAAGTAGAAATCCACTAAAATTTTTGTTTGGTTATCTTGCAATCCCGAGATAATCGTCTCCATGCTCCAAATCCATTTTAAAGCCATTTTTAAGGCATTTCGCGCATACATGAAATGAACACATTTTTCTCCAAAACTATAACAGATGCAAGCTTGTCCTGTTTGGTGGAGATGATATTTAATAAAATAAGTAGAAATCCACTAAAAGTTTTGTTTGGTTATATTGCAATCCCGAGATAATCGTCTCCATGCTCCAAATCCATTTTAAAGCCATTTTTAAGGCATTTCGCGCATACATGAAATGAACACATTTTTCTCCAAAACTATAACAGATGCAAGCTTGTCCTGGTTGGTGGAGATGATATTTAATAAAATAAGTAGAAATCCACTAAAAGTTTTGTTTGGTTATCTTGCAATCCCGAGATAATCGTCTCCATGCTCCAAATCCATTTTAAAGCCATTTTTAAGGCATTTCGCGCATACATGAAATGAACACATTTTTCTCCAAAACGAAAACAGATGCAAGCTTGTCCTGTTTGGTGGAGATGATATTTAATAAAATAAGTAGAAATCCACTAAAATTTTTGTTTGGTTATCTTGCAATCCCGAGATAATCGTCTCCATGCTCCAAATCCATTTTAAAGCCATTTTTAAGGCATTTCGCGCATACATGAAATGAACACATTTTTCTCCAAAACTATAACAGATGCAAGCTTGTCCTGTTTGGTGGAGATGATATTTAATAAAATAAGTAGAAATCCACTAAAAGTTTTGTTTGGTTATCTTGCAATCCCGAGATAATCGTCTCCATGCTCCAAATCCATTTTAAAGCCATTTTTAAGGCATTTCGCGCATACATGAAATGAACACATTTTTCTCCAAAACGAAAACAGATGCAAGCTTGTCCTGTTTGGTGGAGATGATATTTAATAAAATAAGTAGAAATCCACTAAAATTTTTGTTTGGTTATCTTGCAATCCCGAGATAATCGTCTCCATGCTCCAAATCCATTTTAAAGCCATTTTTAAGGCATTTCGCGCATACATGAAATGAACACATTTTTCTCCAAAACTATAACAGATGCAAGCTTGTCCTGTTTGGTGGAGATGATATTTAATAAAATAAGTAGAAATCCACTAAAAGTTTTGTTTGGTTATCTTGCAATCCCGAGATAATCGTCTCCATGCTCCAAATCCATTTTAAAGCCATTTTTAAGGCATTTCGCGCATACATGAAATGAACACATTTTTCTCCAAAACTATAACAGATGCAAGCTTGTCCTGTTTGGTGGAGATGATATTTAATAAAATAAGTAGAAATCCACTAAAATTTTTGTTTGGTTATCTTGCAATCCCGAGATAATCGTCTCCATGCTCCAAATCCATTTTAAAGCCATTTTTAAGGCATTTCGCGCATACATGAAATGAACACATTTTTCTCCAAAACTATAACAGATGCAAGCTTGTCCTGTTTGGTGGAGATGATATTTAATAAAATAAGTAGAAATCCACTAAAAGTTTTGTTTGGTTATATTGCAATCCCGAGATAATCGTCTCCATGCTCCAAATCCATTTTAAAGCCATTTTTAAGGCATTTCGCGCATACATGAAATGAACACATTTTTCTCCAAAACTATAACAGATGCAAGCTTGTCCTGTTTGGTGGAGATGATATTTAATAAAATAAGTAGAAATCCACTAAAAGTTATGTTTGGTTATCTTGCAATCCCGAGATAATCGTCTCCATGCTCCAAATCCATTTTAAAGCCATTTTTAAGGCATTTCGCGCATACATGAAATGAACACATTTTTCTCCAAAACTATAACAGATGCAAGCTTGTCCTGTTTGGTGGAGATGATATTTAATAAAATAAGTAGAAATCCACTAAAAGTTTTGTTTGGTTATATTGCAATCCCGAGATAATCGTCTCCATGCTCCAAATGCATTTTAAAGCCATTTTTAAGGCATTTCGCGCATACATGAAATGAACACATTTTTCTCCAAAACTATAACAGATGCAAGCTTGTCCTGTTTGGTGGAGATGATATTTAATAAAATAAGTAGAAATCCACTAAAATTTTTGTTTGGTTATCTTGCAATCCCGAGATAATCGTCTCCATGCTCCAAATCCATTTTAAAGCCATTTTTAAGGCATTTCGCGCATACATGAAATGAACACATTTTTCTCCAAAACTATAACAGATGCAAGCTTGTCCTGTTTGGTGGAGATGATATTTAATAAAATAAGTAGAAATCCACTAAAAGTTTTGTTTGGTTATATTGCAATCCCGAGATAATCGTCTCCATGATGCTCCAAATCCATTTTAAAGCCATTTTTAAGGCATTTCGCGCATACATGAAATGAACACATTTTTCTCCAAAACTATAACAGATGCAAGCTTGTCCTGTTTGGTGGAGATGATATTTAATAAAATAAGTAGAAATCCACTAAAAGTTTTGTTTGGTTATCTTGCAATCCCGAGATAATCGTCTCCATGCTCCAAATCCATTTTAAAGCCATTTTTAAGGCATTTCGCGCATACATGAAATGAACACATTTTTCTCCAAAACGAAAACAGATGCAAGCTTGTCCTGTTTGGTGGAGATGATATTTAATAAAATAAGTAGAAATCCACTAAAATTTTTGTTTGGTTATCTTGCAATCCCGAGATAATCGTCTCCATGCTCCAAATCCATTTTAAAGCCATTTTTAAGGCATTTCGCGCATACATGAAATGAACACATTTTTCTCCAAAACTATAACAGATGCAAGCTTTTCCTGTTTGGTGGAGATGATATTTAATAAAATAAGTAGAAATCCACTAAAAGTTTTGTTTGGTTATATTGCAATCCCGAGATAATCGTCTCCATGCTCCAAATCCATTTTAAAGCCATTTTTAAGGCATTTCGCGCATACATGAAATGAACACATTTTTCTCCAAAACTATAACAGATGCAAGCTTGTCCTGTTTGGTGGAGATGATATTTAATAAAATAAGTAGAAATCCACTAAAAGTTTTGTTTGGTTATCTTGCAATCCCGAGATAATCGTCTCCATGCTCCAAATCCATTTTAAAGCCATTTTTAAGGCATTTCGCGCATACATGAAATGAACACATTTTTCTCCAAAACGAAAACAGATGCAAGCTTGTCCTGTTTGGTGGAGATGATATTTAATAAAATAAGTAGAAATCCACTAAAATTTTTGTTTGGTTATCTTGCAATCCCGAGATAATCGTCTCCATGCTCCAAATCCATTTTAAAGCCATTTTTAAGGCATTTCGCGCATACATGAAATGAACACATTTTTCTCCAAAACTATAACAGATGCAAGCTTGTCCTGTTTGGTGGAGATGATATTTAATAAAATAAGTAGAAATCCACTAAAAGTTTTGTTTGGTTATATTGCAATCCCGAGATAATCGTCTCCATGCTCCAAATCCATTTTAAAGCCATTTTTAAGGCATTTCGCGCATACATGAAATGAACACATTTTTCTCCAAAACTATAACAGATGCAAGCTTGTCCTGTTTGGTGGAGATGATATTTAATAAAATAAGTAGAAATCCACTAAAAGTTTTGTTTGGTTATCTTGCAATCCCGAGATAATCGTCTCCATGCTCCAAATCCATTTTAAAGCCATTTTTAAGGCATTTCGCGCATACATGAAATGAACACATTTTTCTCCAAAACGAAAACAGATGCAAGCTTGTCCTGTTTGGTGGAGATGATATTTAATAAAATAAGTAGAAATCCACTAAAATTTTTGTTTGGTTATCTTGCAATCCCGAGATAATCGTCTCCATGCTCCAAATCCATTTTAAAGCCATTTTTAAGGCATTTCGCGCATACATGAAATGAACACATTTTTCTCCAAAACTATAACAGATGCAAGCTTGTCCTGTTTGGTGGAGATGATATTTAATAAAATAAGTAGAAATCCACTAAAAGTTTTGTTTGGTTATCTTGCAATCCCGAGATAATCGTCTCCATGCTCCAAATCCATTTTAAAGCCATTTTTAAGGCATTTCGCGCATACATGAAATGAACACATTTTTCTTCAAAACTATAACAGATGCAAGCTTGTCCTGTTTGGTGGAGATGATATTTAATAAAATAAGTAGAAATCCACTAAAAGTTTTGTTTGGTTATCTTGCAATCCCGAGATAATCGTCTCCATGCTCCAAACCCATTTTAAAGCCATTTTTAAGGCATTTCGCGCATACATGAAATGAACACATTTTTCTCCAAAACTATAACAGATGCAAGCTTGTCCTGTTTGGTGGAGATGATATTTAATAAAATAAGTAGAAATCCACTAAAAGTTTTGTTTGGTTATCTTGCAATCCCGAGATAATCGTCTCCATGCTCCAAATCCATTTTAAAGCCATTTTTAAGGCATTTCGCGCATACATGAAATGAACACATTTTTCTCCAAAACGAAAACAGATGCAAGCTTGTCCTGTTTGGTGGAGATGATATTTAATAAAATAAGTAGAAATCCACTAAAATTTTTGTTTGGTTATCTTGCAATCCCGAGATAATCGTCTCCATGCTCCAAATCCATTTTAAAGCCATTTTTAAGGCATTTCGCGCATACATGAAATGAACACATTTTTCTCCAAAACGAAAACAGATGCAAGCTTGTCCTGTTTGGTGGAGATGATATTTAATAAAATAAGTAGAAATCCACTAAAAGTTTTGTTTGGTTATATTGCAATCCCGAGATAATCGTCTCCATGCTCCAAATCCATTTTAAAGCCATTTTTAAGGCATTTCGCGCATACATGAAATGAACACATTTTTCTCCAAAACTATAACAGATGCAAGCTTGTCCTGTTTGGTGGAGATGATATTTAATAAAATAAGTAGAAATCCACTAAAAGTTTTGTTTGGTTATCTTGCAATCCCGAGATAATCGTCTCCATGCTCCAAATCCATTTTAAAGCCATTTTTAAGGCATTTCGCGCATACATGAAATGAACACATTTTTCTCCAAAACGAAAACAGATGCAAGCTTGTCCTGTTTGGTGGAGATGATATTTAATAAAATAAGTAGAAATCCACTAAAATTTTTGTTTGGTTATCTTGCAATCCCGAGATAATCGTCTCCATGCTCCAAATCCATTTTAAAGCCATTTTTAAGGCATTTCGCGCATACATGAAATGAACACATTTTTCTCCAAAACTATAACAGATGCAAGCTTGTCCTGTTTGGTGGAGATGATATTTAATAAAATAAGTAGAAATCCACTAAAAGTTTTGTTTGGTTATATTGCAATCCCGAGATAATCGTCTCCATGCTCCAAATCCATTTTAAAGCCATTTTTAAGGCATTTCGCGCATACATGAAATGAACACATTTTTCTCCAAAACTATAACAGATGCAAGCTTGTCCTGTTTGGTGGAGATGATATTTAATAAAATAAGTAGAAATCCACTAAAAGTTTTGTTTGGTTATCTTGCAATCCCGAGATAATCGTCTCCATGCTCCAAATCCATTTTAAAGCCATTTTTAAGGCATTTCGCGCATACATGAAATGAACACATTTTTCTCCAAAACGAAAACAGATGCAAGCTTGTCCTGTTTGGTGGAGATGATATTTAATAAAATAAGTAGAAATCCACTAAAATTTTTGTTTGGTTATCTTGCAATCCCGAGATAATCGTCTCCATGCTCCAAATCCATTTTAAAGCCATTTTTAAGGCATTTCGCGCATACATGAAATGAACACATTTTTCTCCAAAACTATAACAGATGCAAGCTTGTCCTGTTTGGTGGAGATGATATTTAATAAAATAAGTAGAAATCCACTAAAAGTTTTGTTTGGTTATCTTGCAATCCCGAGATAATCGTCTCCATGCTCCAAATCCATTTTAAAGCCATTTTTAAGGCATTTCGCGCATACATGAAATGAACACATTTTTCTCCAAAACGAAAACAGATGCAAGCTTGTCCTGTTTGGTGGAGATGATATTTAATAAAATAAGTAGAAATCCACTAAAATTTTTGTTTGGTTATCTTGCAATCCCGAGATAATCGTCTCCATGCTCCAAATCCATTTTAAAGCCATTTTTAAGGCATTTCGCGCATACATGAAATGAACACATTTTTCTCCAAAACTATAACAGATGCAAGCTTGTCCTGTTTGGTGGAGATGATATTTAATAAAATAAGTAGAAATCCACTAAAAGTTTTGTTTGGTTATATTGCAATCCCGAGATAATCGTCTCCATGCTCCAAATCCATTTTAAAGCCATTTTTAAGGCATTTCGCGCATACATGAAATGAACACATTTTTCTCCAAAACTATAACAGATGCAAGCTTGTCCTGTTTGGTGGAGATGATATTTAATAAAATAAGTAGAAATCCACTAAAAGTTTTGTTTGGTTATCTTGCAATCCCGAGATAATCGTCTCCATGCTCCAAATCCATTTTAAAGCCATTTTTAAGGCATTTCGCGCATACATGAAATGAACACATTTTTCTCCAAAACTATAACAGATGCAAGCTTGTCCTGTTTGGTGGAGATGATATTTAATAAAATAAGTAGAAATCCACTAAAATTTTTGTTTGGTTATCTTGCAATCCCGAGATAATCGTCTCCATGCTCCAAATCCATTTTAAAGCCATTTTTAAGGCATTTCGCGCATACATGAAATGAACACATTTTTCTCCAAAACTATAACAGATGCAAGCTTGTCCTGTTTGGTGGAGATGATATTTAATAAAATAAGTAGAAATCCACTAAAAGTTTTGTTTGGTTATATTGCAATCCCGAGATAATCGTCTCCATGCTCCAAATCCATTTTAAAGCCATTTTTAAGGCATTTCGCGCATACATGAAATGAACACATTTTTCTCCAAAACTATAACAGATGCAAGCTTATCCTGTTTGGTGGAGATGATATTTAATAAAATAAGTAGAAATCCACTAAACGTTTTGTTTGGTTATCTTGCAATCCCGAGATAATCGTCTCCATGCTCCAAATCCATTTTAAAGCCATTTTTAAGGCATTTCGCGCATACATGAAATGAACACATTTTTCTCCAAAACTATAACAGATGCAAGCTTGTCCTGTTTGGTGGAGATGATATTTAATAAAATAAGTAGAAATCCACTAAAAGTTTTGTTTGGTTATATTGCAATCCCGAGATAATCGTCTCCATGCTCCAAATCCATTTTAAAGCCATTTTTAAGGCATTTCGCGCATACATGAAATGAACACATTTTTCTCCAAAACTATAACAGATGCAAGCTTGTCCTGTTTGGTGGAGATGATATTTAATAAAATAAGTAGAAATCCACTAAAAGTTTTGTTTGGTTATCTTGCAATCCCGAGATAATCGTCTCCATGCTCCAAATCCATTTTAAAGCCATTTTTAAGGCATTTCGCGCATACATGAAATGAACACATTTTTCTCCAAAACGAAAACAGATGCAAGCTTGTCCTGTTTGGTGGAGATGATATTTAATAAAATAAGTAGAAATCCACTAAAATTTTTGTTTGGTTATCTTGCAATCCCGAGATAATCGTCTCCATGCTCCAAATCCATTTTAAAGCCATTTTTAAGGCATTTCGCGCATACATGAAATGAACAGATTTTTCTCCAAAACTATAACAGATGCAAGCTTTTCCTGTTTGGTGGAGATGATATTTAATAAAATAAGTAGAAATCCACTAAAAGTTTTGTTTGGTTATATTGCAATCCCGAGATAATCGTCTCCATGCTCCAAATCCATTTTAAAGCCATTTTTAAGGCATTTCGCGCATACATGAAATGAACACATTTTTCTCCAAAACTATAACAGATGCAAGCTTGTCCTGTTTGGTGGAGATGATATTTAATAAAATAAGTAGAAATCCACTAAAAGTTTTGTTTGGTTATCTTGCAATCCCGAGATAATCGTCTCCATGCTCCAAATCCATTTTAAAGCCATTTTTAAGGCATTTCGCGCATACATGAAATGAACACATTTTTCTCCAAAACGAAAACAGATGCAAGCTTGTCCTGTTTGGTGGAGATGATATTTAATAAAATAAGTAGAAATCCACTAAAATTTTTGTTTGGTTATCTTGCAATCCCGAGATAATCGTCTCCATGCTCCAAATCCATTTTAAAGCCATTTTTAAGGCATTTCGCGCATACATGAAATGAACACATTTTTCTCCAAAACTATAACAGATGCAAGCTTGTCCTGTTTGGTGGAGATGATATTTAATAAAATAAGTAGAAATCCACTAAAAGTTTTGTTTGGTTATATTGCAATCCCGAGATAATCGTCTCCATGCTCCAAATCCATTTTAAAGCCATTTTTAAGGCATTTCGCGCATACATGAAATGAACACATTTTTCTCCAAAACTATAACAGATGCAAGCTTGTCCTGTTTGGTGGAGATGATATTTAATAAAATAAGTAGAAATCCACTAAAAGTTTTGTTTGGTTATCTTGCAATCCCGAGATAATCGTCTCCATGCTCCAAATCCATTTTAAAGCCATTTTTAAGGCATTTCGCGCATACATGAAATGAACACATTTTTCTCCAAAACGAAAACAGATGCAAGCTTGTCCTGTTTGGTGGAGATGATATTTAATAAAATAAGTAGAAATCCACTAAAATTTTTGTTTGGTTATCTTGCAATCCCGAGATAATCGTCTCCATGCTCCAAATCCATTTTAAAGCCATTTTTAAGGCATTTCGCGCATACATGAAATGAACACATTTTTCTCCAAAACTATAACAGATGCAAGCTTGTCCTGTTTGGTGGAGATGATATTTAATAAAATAAGTAGAAATCCACTAAAAGTTTTGTTTGGTTATCTTGCAATCCCGAGATAATCGTCTCCATGCTCCAAACCCATTTTAAAGCCATTTTTAAGGCATTTCGCGCATACATGAAATGAACACATTTTTCTCCAAAACTATAACAGATGCAAGCTTGTCCTGTTTGGTGGAGATGATATTTAATAAAATAAGTAGAAATCCACTAAAAGTTTTGTTTGGTTATATTGCAATCCCGAGATAATCGTCTCCATGCTCCAAATCCATTTTAAAGCCATTTTTAAGGCATTTCGCGCATACATGAAATGAACACATTTTTCTCCAAAACTATAACAGATGCAAGCTTGTCCTGTTTGGTGGAGATGATATTTAATAAAATAAGTAGAAATCCACTAAAAGTTTTGTTTGGTTATCTTGCAATCCCGAGATAATCGTCTCCATGCTCCAAATCCATTTTAAAGCCATTTTTAAGGCATTTCGCGCATACATGAAATGAACACATTTTTCTCCAAAACGAAAACAGATGCAAGCTTGTCCTGTTTGGTGGAGATGATATTTAATAAAATAAGTAGAAATCCACTAAAATTTTTGTTTGGTTATCTTGCAATCCCGAGATAATCGTCTCCATGCTCCAAATCCATTTTAAAGCCATTTTTAAGGCATTTCGCGCATACATGAAATGAACACATTTTTCTCCAAAACTATAACAGATGCAAGCTTGTCCTGTTTGGTGGAGATGATATTTAATAAAATAAGTAGAAATCCACTAAAAGTTTTGTTTGGTTATCTTGCAATCCCGAGATAATCGTCTCCATGCTCCAAACCCATTTTAAAGCCATTTTTAAGGCATTTCGCGCATACATGAAATGAACACATTTTTCTCCAAAACTATAACAGATGCAAGCTTGTCCTGTTTGGTGGAGATGATATTTAATAAAATAAGTAGAAATCCACTAAAAGTTTTGTTTGGTTATCTTGCAATCCCGAGATAATCGTCTCCATGCTCCAAATCCATTTTAAAGCCATTTTTAAGGCATTTCGCGCATACATGAAATGAACACATTTTTCTCCAAAACGAAAACAGATGCAAGCTTGTCCTGTTTGGTGGAGATGATATTTAATAAAATAAGTAGAAATCCACTAAAATTTTTGTTTGGTTATCTTGCAATCCCGAGATAATCGTCTCCATGCTCCAAATCCATTTTAAAGCCATTTTTAAGGCATTTCGCGCATACATGAAATGAACACATTTTTCTCCAAAACTATAACAGATGCAAGCTTGTCCTGTTTGGTGGAGATGATATTTAATAAAATAAGTAGAAATCCACTAAAAGTTTTGTTTGGTTATCTTGCAATCCCGAGATAATCGTCTCCATGCTCCAAATCCATTTTAAAGCCATTTTTAAGGCATTTCGCGCATACATGAAATGAACACATTTTTCTCCAAAACTATAACAGATGCAAGCTTGTCCTGTTTGGTGGAGATGATATTTAATAAAATAAGTAGAAATCCACTAAAAGTTTTGTTTGGTTATATTGCAATCCCGAGATAATCGTCTCCATGCTCCAAATCCATTTTAAAGCCATTTTTAAGGCATTTCGCGCATACATGAAATGAACACATTTTTCTCCAAAACTATAACAGATGCAAGCTTGTCCTGTTTGGTGGAGATGATATTTAATAAAATAAGTAGAAATCCACTAAAAGTTTTGTTTGGTTATCTTGCAATCCCGAGATAATCGTCTCCATGCTCCAAATCCATTTTAAAGCCATTTTTAAGGCATTTCGCGCATACATGAAATGAACACATTTTTCTCCAAAACTATAACAGATGCAAGCTTGTCCTGTTTGGTGGAGATGATATTTAATA
Organism: Anomaloglossus baeobatrachus; assembly: GCF_048569485.1. Taxonomy (NCBI): domain Eukaryota; kingdom Metazoa; phylum Chordata; class Amphibia; order Anura; family Aromobatidae; genus Anomaloglossus; species Anomaloglossus baeobatrachus. Next base: position 181,957 of record NW_027443595.1, on the reverse strand, counting down.
AAATAAGTAGAAATCCACTAAAATTTTTGTTTGGTTATCTTGCAATCCCGAGATAATCGTCTCCATGCTCCAAATCCATTTTAAAGACATTTTTAAGGCATTTCGCGCATACATGAAATGAACACATTTTTCTCCAAAACTATAACAGATGCAAGCTTGTCCTGTTTGGTGGAGATGATATTTAATAAAATAAGTAGAATTCCACTAAAAGTTTTGTTTGGTTATATTGCAATCCCGAGATAATCGTCTCCATGCTCCAAATCCATTTTAAAGCCATTTTTAAGGCATTTCGCGCATACATGAAATGAACACATTTTTCTCCAAAACTATAACAGATGCAAGCTTGTCCTGTTTGGTGGAGATGATATTTAATAAAATAAGTAGAAATCCACTAAAAGTTTTGTTTGGTTATATTGCAATCCCGAGATAATCGTCTCCATGCTCCAAATCCATTTTAAAGCCATTTTTAAGGCATTTCGCGCATACATGAAATGAACACATTTTTCTCCAAAACTATAACAGATGCAAGCTTGTCCTGTTTGGTGGAGATGATATTTAATAAAATAAGTAGAAATCCACTAAAAGTTTTGTTTGGTTATCTTGCAATCCCGAGATAATAGTCTCCATGCTCCAAATCCATTTTAAAGCCATTTTTAAGGCATTTCGCGCATACATGAAATGAACACATTTTTCTCCAAAACGAAAACAGATGCAAGCTTGTCCTGTTTGGTGGAGATGATATTTAATAAAATAAGTAGAAATCCACTAAAATTTTTGTTTGGTTATCTTGCAATCCCGAGATAATCGTCTCCATGCTCCAAATCCATTTTAAAGCCATTTTTAAGGCATTTCGCGCATACATGAAATGAACACATTTTTCTCCAAAACTATAACAGATGCAAGCTTGTCCTGTTTGGTGGAGATGATATTTAATAAAATAAGTAGAAATCCACTAAAAGTTTTGTTTGGTTATCTTGCAATCCCGAGATAATCGTCTCCATGCTCCAAATCCATTTTAAAGCCATTTTTAAGGCATTTCGCGCATACATGAAATGAACACATTTTTCTCCAAAACTATAACAGATGCAAGCTTGTCCTGTTTGGTGGAGATGATATTTAATAAAATAAGTAGAAATCCACTAAAAGTTTTGTTTGGTTATCTTGCAATCCCGAGATAATCGTCTCCATGCTCCAAATCCATTTTAAAGCCATTTTTAAGGCATTTCGCGCATACATGAAATGAACACATTTTTCTCCAAAACTATAACAGATGCAAGCTTGTCCTGTTTGGTGGAGATGATATTTAATAAAATAAGTAGAAATCCACTAAAAGTTTTGTTTGGTTATCTTGCAATCCCGAGATAATCGTCTCCATGCTCCAAATCCATTTTAAAGCCATTTTTAAGGCATTTCGCGCATACATGAAATGAACACATTTTTCTCCAAAACGAAAACAGATGCAAGCTTGTCCTGTCTGGTGGAGATGATATTTAATAAAATAAGTAGAAATCCACTAAAATTTTTGTTTGGTTATCTTGCAATCCCGAGATAATCGTCTCCATGCTCCAAATCCATTTTAAAGCCATTTTTAAGGCATTTCGCGCATACATGAAATGAACACATTTTTCTCCAAAACTATAACAGATGCAAGCTTGTCCTGTTTGGTGGAGATGATATTTAATAAAATAAGTAGAAATCCACTAAAAGTTTTGTTTGGTTATCTTGCAATCCCGAGATAATCGTCTCCATGCTCCAAATCCATTTTAAAGCCATTTTTAAGGCATTTCGCGCATACATGAAATGAACACATTTTTCTCCAAAACTATAACAGATGCAAGCTTGTCCTGTTTGGTGGAGATGATATTTAATAAAATAAGTAGAAATCCACTAAAAGTTTTGTTTGGTTATCTTGCAATCCCGAGATAATCGTCTCCATGCTCCAAATCCATTTTAAAGCCATTTTTAAGGCATTTCGCGCATACATGAAATGAACACATTTTTCTCCAAAACTATAACAGATGCAAGCTTGTCCTGTTTGGTGGAGATGATATTTAATAAAATAAGTAGAAATCCACTAAAAGTTTTGTTTGGTTATCTTGCAATCCCGAGATAATCGTCTCCATGCTCCAAATCCATTTTAAAGCCATTTTTAAGGCATTTCGCGCATACATGAAATGAACACATTTTTCTCCAAAACTATAACAGATGCAAGCTTGTCCTGTTTGGTGGAGATGATATTTAATAAAATAAGTAGAAATCCACTAAAAGTTTTGTTTGGTTATCTTGCAATCCCGAGATAATCGTCTCCATGCTCCAAATCCATTTTAAAGCCATTTTTAAGGCATTTCGCGCATACATGAAATGAACACATTTTTCTCCAAAACGAAAACAGATGCAAGCTTGTCCTGTCTGGTGGAGATGATATTTAATAAAATAAGTAGAAATCCACTAAAATTTTTGTTTGGTTATCTTGCAATCCCGAGATAATCGTCTCCATGCTCCAAATCCATTTTAAAGCCATTTTTAAGGCATTTCGCGCATACATGAAATGAACACATTTTTCTCCAAAACTATAACAGATGCAAGCTTGTCCTGTTTGGTGGAGATGATATTTAATAAAATAAGTAGAAATCCACTAAAAGTTTTGTTTGGTTATCTTGCAATCCCGAGATAATCGTCTCCATGCTCCAAATCCATTTTAAAGCCATTTTTAAGGCATTTCGCGCATACATGAAATGAACACATTTTTCTCCAAAACTATAACAGATGCAAGCTTGTCCTGTTTGGTGGAGATGATATTTAATAAAATAAGTAGAAATCCACTAAAAGTTTTGTTTGGTTATATTGCAATCCCGAGATAATCGTCTCCATGCTCCAAATCCATTTTAAAGCCATTTTTAAGGCATTTCGCGCATACATGAAATGAACACATTTTTCTCCAAAACTATAACAGATGCAAGCTTGTCCTGTTTGGTGGAGATGATATTTAATAAAATAAGTAGAAATCCACTAAAAGTTTTGTTTGGTTATCTTGCAATCCCGAGATAATCGTCTCCATGCTCCAAATCCATTTTAAAGCCATTTTTAAGGCATTTCGCGCATACATGAAATGAACACATTTTTCTCCAAAACTATAACAGATGCAAGCTTGTCCTGTTTGGTGGAGATGATATTTAATAAAATAAGTAGAAATCCACTAAAATTTTTGTTTGGTTATCTTGCAATCCCGAGATAATCGTCTCCATGCTCCAAATCCATTTTAAAGACATTTTTAAGGCATTTCGCGCATACATGAAATGAACACATTTTTCTCCAAAACTATAACAGATGCAAGCTTGTCCTGTTTGGTGGAGATGATATTTAATAAAATAAGTAGAAATCCACTAAAAGTTTTGTTTGGTTATATTGCAATCCCGAGATAATCGTCTCCATGCTCCAAATCCATTTTAAAGCCATTTTTAAGGCATTTCGCGCATACATGAAATGAACACATTTTTCTCCAAAACTATAACAGATGCAAGCTTGTCCTGTTTGGTGGAGATGATATTTAATAAAATAAGTAGAAATCCACTAAAAGTTTTGTTTGGTTATCTTGCAATCCCGAGATAATCGTCTCCATGCTCCAAATCCATTTTAAAGCCATTTTTAAGGCATTTCGCGCATACATGAAATGAACACATTTTTCTCCAAAACTATAACATGCAAGCTTGTCCTGTTTGGTGGAGATGATATTTAATAAAATAAGTAGAAATCCACTAAAAGTTTTGTTTGGTTATCTTGCAATCCCGAGATAATCGTCTCCATGCTCCAAATCCATTTTAAAGCCATTTTTAAGGCATTTCGCGCATACATGAAATGAACACATTTTTCTCCAAAACTATAACAGATGCAAGCTTGTCCTGTTTGGTGGAGATGATATTTAATAAAATAAGTAGAAATCCACTAAAAGTTTTGTTTGGTTATTTTGCAATCCCGAGATAATCGTCTCCATGCTCCAAATCCATTTTAAAGCCATTTTTAAGGCATTTCGCGCATACATGAAATGAACACATTTTTCTCCAAAACTATAACAGATGCAAGCTTGTCCTGTTTGGTGGAGATAATATTTAATAAAATAAGTAGAAATCTACTAAAAGTTTCGTTTGTTTATATTGCCATCCTGAGATAATCGTCTCCATGCTCCAAATCCATTTTAAAGCCATTTCAAAGGCATTTTGCGCATACATGAAATGAACACATTTTTCTCCAAAACTATAACACATGCAAGCTTGTCCTGTTTGGTGGAGATAATATTTAATAAAATAAGTAGAAATCTACTAAAAGTTTAGTTTGTTTATATTGCCATCCTGAGATAATCGTCTCCATGCTCCAAATCCATTTTAAAGCCATTTCAAAGGCATTTTGCGCATACATGAAATGAACACATTTTTCTCCAAAACTATAACAGATGCAAGCTTGTCCTGTTTGGTGGAGATGATATTTAATAAAATAAGTAGAAATCCACTAAAATTTTTGTTTGGTTATCTTGCAATCCCGAGATAATCGTCTCCATGCTCCAAATCCATTTTAAAGCCATTTTTAAGGCATTTCGCGCATACATGAAATGAACACATTTTTCTCCAAAACTATAACAGATGCAAGCTTGTCCTGTTTGGTGGAGATGATATTTAATAAAATAAGTAGAAATCCACTAAAAGTTTTGTTTGGTTATATTGCAATCCCGAGATAATCGTCTCCATGCTCCAAATCCATTTTAAAGCCATTTTTAAGGCATTTCGCGCATACATGAAATGAACACATTTTTCTCCAAAACTATAACAGATGCAAGCTTGTCCTGTTTGGTGGAGATGATATTTAATAAAATAAGTAGAAATCCACTAAAAGTTTTGTTTGGTTATCTTGCAATCCCGAGATAATCGTCTCCATGCTCCAAATCCATTTTAAAGCCATTTTTAAGGCATTTCGCGCATACATGAAATGAACACATTTTTCTCCAAAACTATAACAGATGCAAGCTTGTCCTGTTTGGTGGAGATGATATTTAATAAAATAAGTAGAAATCCACTAAAAGTTTTGTTTGGTTATCTTGCAATCCCGAGATAATCGTCTCCATGCTCCAAATCCATTTTAAAGCCATTTTTAAGGCATTTCGCGCATACATGAAATGAACACATTTTTCTCCAAAACGAAAACAGATGCAAGCTTGTCCTGTTTGGTGGAGATGATATTTAATAAAATAAGTAGAAATCCACTAAAATTTTTGTTTGGTTATCTTGCAATCCCGAAATAATCGTCTCCATGCTCCAAATCCATTTTAAAGCCATTTTTAAGGCATTTCGCGCATACATGAAATGAACACATTTTTCTCCAAAACTATAACAGATGCAAGCTTGTCCTGTTTGGTGGAGATGATATTTAATAAAATAAGTAGAAATCCACTAAAAGTTTTGTTTGGTTATATTGCAATCCCGAGATAATCGTCTCCATGCTCCAAATCCATTTTAAAGCCATTTTTAAGGCATTTCGCGCATACATGAAATGAACACATTTTTCTCCAAAACTATAACAGATGCAAGCTTGTCCTGTTTGGTGGAGATGATATTTAATAAAATAAGTAGAAATCCACTAAAAGTTTTGTTTGGTTATCTTGCAATCCCGAGATAATCGTCTCCATGCTCCAAATCCATTTTAAAGCCATTTTTAAGGCATTTCGCGCATACATGAAATGAACACATTTTTCTCCAAAACGAAAACAGATGCAAGCTTGTCCTGTTTGGTGGAGATGATATTTAATAAAATAAGTAGAAATCCACTAAAATTTTTGTTTGGTTATCTTGCAATCCCGAGATAATCGTCTCCATGCTCCAAATCCATTTTAAAGCCATTTTTAAGGCATTTCGCGCATACATGAAATGAACACATTTTTCTCCAAAACTATAACAGATGCAAGCTTGTCCTGTTTGGTGGAGATGATATTTAATAAAATAAGTAGAAATCCACTAAAAGTTTTGTTTGGTTATCTTGCAATCCCGAGATAATCGTCTCCATGCTCCAAATCCATTTTAAAGCCATTTTTAAGGCATTTCGCGCATACATGAAATGAACACATTTTTCTCCAAAACTATAACAGATGCAAGCTTGTCCTGTTTGGTGGAGATGATATTTAATAAAATAAGTAGAAATCCACTAAAAGTTTTGTTTGGTTATCTTGCAATCCCGAGATAATCGTCTCCATGCTCCAAATCCATTTTAAAGCCATTTTTAAGGCATTTCGCGCATACATGAAATGAACACATTTTTCTCCAAAACGAAAACAGATGCAAGCTTGTCCTGTTTGGTGGAGATGATATTTAATAAAATAAGTAGAAATCCACTAAAATTTTTGTTTGGTTATCTTGCAATCCCGAGATAATCGTCTCCATGCTCCAAATCCATTTTAAAGCCATTTTTAAGGCATTTCGCGCATACATGAAATGAACACATTTTTCTCCAAAACTATAACAGATGCAAGCTTGTCCTGTTTGGTGGAGATGATATTTAATAAAATAAGTAGAAATCCACTAAAAGTTTTGTTTGGTTATCTTGCAATCCCGAGTTAATCGTCTCCATGCTCCAAATCCATTTTAAAGCCATTTTTAAGGCATTTCGCGCATACATGAAATGAACACATTTTTCTCCAAAACTATAACAGATGCAAGCTTGTCCTGTTTGGTGGAGATGATATTTAATAAAATAAGTAGAAATCCACTAAAAGTTTTGTTTGGTTATCTTGCAATCCCGAGATAATCGTCTCCATGCTCCAAATCCATTTTAAAGCCATTTTTAAGGCATTTCGCGCACACATGAAATGAACACATTTTTCTCCAAAACTATAACAGATGCAAGCTTGTCCTGTTTGGTGGAGATGATATTTAATAAAATAAGTAGAAATCCACTAAAAGTTTTGTTTGGTTATCTTGCAATCCCGAGATAATCGTCTCCATGCTCCAAATCCATTTTAAAGCCATTTTTAAGGCATTTCGCGCATACATGAAATGAACACATTTTTCTCCAAAACTATAACAGATGCAAGCTTGTCCTGTTTGGTGGAGATGATATTTAATAAAATAAGTAGAAATCCACTAAAATTTTTGTTTGGTTATCTTGCAATCCCGAGATAATCGTCTCCATGCTCCAAATCCATTTTAAAGACATTTTTAAGGCATTTCGCGCATACATGAAATGAACACATTTTTCTCCAAAACTATAACAGATGCAAGCTTGTCCTGTTTGGTGGAGATGATATTTAATAAAATAAGTAGAAATCCACTAAAAGTTTTGTTTGGTTATATTGCAATCCCGAGATAATCGTCTCCATGCTCCAAATCCATTTTAAAGCCATTTTTAAGGCATTTCGCGCATACATGAAATGAACACATTTTTCTCCAAAACTATAACAGATGCAAGCTTGTCCTGTTTGGTGGAGATGATATTTAATAAAATAAGTAGAAATCCACTAAAAGTTTTGTTTGGTTATCTTGCAATCCCGAGATAATCGTCTCCATGCTCCAAATCCATTTTAAAGCCATTTTTAAGGCATTTCGCGCATACATGAAATGAACACATTTTTCTCCAAAACTATAACAGATGCAAGCTTGTCCTGTTTGGTGGAGATGATATTTAATAAAATAAGTAGAAATCCACTAAAAGTTTTGTTTGGTTATCTTGCAATCCCGAGATAATCGTCTCCATGCTCCAAATCCATTTTAAAGCCATTTTTAAGGCATTTCGCGCATACATGAAATGAACACATTTTTCTCCAAAACTATAACAGATGCAAGCTTGTCCTGTTTGGTGGAGATGATATTTAATAAAATAAGTAGAAATCCACTAAAAGTTTTGTTTTGTTATCTTGCAATCCCGAGATAATCGTCTCCATGCTCCAAATCCATTTTAAAGCCATTTTTAAGGCATTTCGCGCATACATGAAATGAACACATTTTTCTCCAAAACTATAACAGATGCAAGCTTGTCCTGTTTGGTGGAGATGATATTTAATAAAATAAGTAGAAATCCACTAAAAGTTTTGTTTGGTTATCTTGCAATCCCGAGATAATCGTCTCCATGCTCCAAATCCATTTTAAAGCCATTTTTAAGGCATTTCGCGCATACATGAAATGAACACATTTTTCTCCAAAACTATAACAGATGCAAGCTTGTCCTGTTTGGTGGAGATGATATTTAATAAAATAAGTAGAAATCCACTAAAAGTTTTGTTTGGTTATCTTGCAATCCCGAGATAATCGTCTCCATGCTCCAAATCCATTTTAAAGCCATTTTTAAGGCATTTCGCGCATACATGAAATGAACACATTTTTCTCCAAAACTATAACAGATGCAAGCTTGTCCTGTTTGGTGGAGATGATATTTAATAAAATAAGTAGAAATCCACTAAAAGTTTTGTTTGGTTATCTTGCAATCCCGAGATAATCGTCTCCATGCTCCAAATCCATTTTAAAGCCATTTTTAAGGCATTTCGCGCATACATGAAATGAACACATTTTTCTCCAAAACGAAAACAGATGCAAGCTTGTCCTGTCTGGTGGAGATGATATTTAATAAAATAAGTAGAAATCCACTAAAATTTTTGTTTGGTTATCTTGCAATCCCGAGATAATCGTCTCCATGCTCCAAATCCATTTTAAAGCCATTTTTAAGGCATTTCGCGCATACATGAAATGAACACATTTTTCTCCAAAACTATAACAGATGCAAGCTTGTCCTGTTTGGTGGAGATGATATTTAATAAAATAAGTAGAAATCCACTAAAAGTTTTGTTTGGTTATCTTGCAATCCCGAGATAATCGTCTCCATGCTCCAAATCCATTTTAAAGCCATTTTTAAGGCATTTCGCGCATACATGAAATGAACACATTTTTCTCCAAAACTATAACAGATGCAAGCTTGTCCTGTTTGGTGGAGATGATATTTAATAAAATAAGTAGAAATCCACTAAAAGTTTTGTTTGGTTATCTTGCAATCCCGAGATAATCGTCTCCATGCTCCAAATCCATTTTAAAGCCATTTTTAAGGCATTTCGCGCATACATGAAATGAACACATTTTTCTCCAAAACTATAACAGATGCAAGCTTGTCCTGTTTGGTGGAGATGATATTTAATAAAATAAGTAGAAATCCACTAAAAGTTTTGTTTGGTTATCTTGCAATCCCGAGATAATCGTCTCCATGCTCCAAATCCATTTTAAAGCCATTTTTAAGGCATTTCGCGCATACATGAAATGAACACATTTTTCTCCAAAACTATAACAGATGCAAGCTTGTCCTGTTTGGTGGAGATGATATTTAATAAAATAAGTAGAAATCCACTAAAAGTTTTGTTTGGTTATCTTGCAATCCCGAGATAATCGTCTCCATGCTCCAAATCCATTTTAAAGCCATTTTTAAGGCATTTCGCGCATACATGAAATGAACACATTTTTCTCCAAAACGAAAACAGATGCAAGCTTGTCCTGTCTGGTGGAGATGATATTTAATAAAATAAGTAGAAATCCACTAAAATTTTTGTTTGGTTATCTTGCAATCCCGAGATAATCGTCTCCATGCTCCAAATCCATTTTAAAGCCATTTTTAAGGCATTTCGCGCATACATGAAATGAACACATTTTTCTCCAAAACTATAACAGATGCAAGCTTGTCCTGTTTGGTGGAGATGATATTTAATAAAATAAGTAGAAATCCACTAAAAGTTTTGTTTGGTTATCTTGCAATCCCGAGATAATCGTCTCCATGCTCCAAATCCATTTTAAAGCCATTTTTAAGGCATTTCGCGCATACATGAAATGAACACATTTTTCTCCAAAACTATAACAGATGCAAGCTTGTCCTGTTTGGTGGAGATGATATTTAATAAAATAAGTAGAAATCCACTAAAAGTTTTGTTTGGTTATATTGCAATCCCGAGATAATCGTCTCCATGCTCCAAATCCATTTTAAAGCCATTTTTAAGGCATTTCGCGCATACATGAAATGAACACATTTTTCTCCAAAACTATAACAGATGCAAGCTTGTCCTGTTTGGTGGAGATGATATTTAATAAAATAAGTAGAAATCCACTAAAAGTTTTGTTTGGTTATCTTGCAATCCCGAGATAATCGTCTCCATGCTCCAAATCCATTTTAAAGCCATTTTTAAGGCATTTCGCGCATACATGAAATGAACACATTTTTCTCCAAAACTATAACAGATGCAAGCTTGTCCTGTTTGGTGGAGATGATATTTAATAAAATAAGTAGAAATCCACTAAAATTTTTGTTTGGTTATCTTGCAATCCCGAGATAATCGTCTCCATGCTCCAAATCCATTTTAAAGACATTTTTAAGGCATTTCGCGCATACATGAAATGAACACATTTTTCTCCAAAACTATAACAGATGCAAGCTTGTCCTGTTTGGTGGAGATGATATTTAATAAAATAAGTAGAAATCCACTAAAAGTTTTGTTTGGTTATATTGCAATCCCGAGATAATCGTCTCCATGCTCCAAATCCATTTTAAAGCCATTTTTAAGGCATTTCGCGCATACATGAAATGAACACATTTTTCTCCAAAACTATAACAGATGCAAGCTTGTCCTGTTTGGTGGAGATGATATTTAATAAAATAAGTAGAAATCCACTAAAAGTTTTGTTTGGTTATCTTGCAATCCCGAGATAATCGTCTCCATGCTCCAAATCCATTTTAAAGCCATTTTTAAGGCATTTCGCGCATACATGAAATGAACACATTTTTCTCCAAAACTATAACATGCAAGCTTGTCCTGTTTGGTGGAGATGATATTTAATAAAATAAGTAGAAATCCACTAAAAGTTTTGTTTGGTTATCTTGCAATCCCGAGATAATCGTCTCCATGCTCCAAATCCATTTTAAAGCCATTTTTAAGGCATTTCGCGCATACATGAAATGAACACATTTTTCTCCAAAACTATAACAGATGCAAGCTTGTCCTGTTTGGTGGAGATGATATTTAATAAAATAAGTAGAAATCCACTAAAAGTTTTGTTTGGTTATTTTGCAATCCCGAGATAATCGTCTCCATGCTCCAAATCCATTTTAAAGCCATTTTTAAGGCATTTCGCGCATACATGAAATGAACACATTTTTCTCCAAAACTATAACAGATGCAAGCTTGTCCTGTTTGGTGGAGATAATATTTAATAAAATAAGTAGAAATCTACTAAAAGTTTCGTTTGTTTATATTGCCATCCTGAGATAATCGTCTCCATGCTCCAAATCCATTTTAAAGCCATTTCAAAGGCATTTTGCGCATACATGAAATGAACACATTTTTCTCCAAAACTATAACACATGCAAGCTTGTCCTGTTTGGTGGAGATAATATTTAATAAAATAAGTAGAAATCTACTAAAAGTTTAGTTTGTTTATATTGCCATCCTGAGATAATCGTCTCCATGCTCCAAATCCATTTTAAAGCCATTTCAAAGGCATTTTGCGCATACATGAAATGAACACATTTTTCTCCAAAACTATAACAGATGCAAGCTTGTCCTGTTTGGTGGAGATGATATTTAATAAAATAAGTAGAAATCCACTAAAATTTTTGTTTGGTTATCTTGCAATCCCGAGATAATCGTCTCCATGCTCCAAATCCATTTTAAAGCCATTTTTAAGGCATTTCGCGCATACATGAAATGAACACATTTTTCTCCAAAACTATAACAGATGCAAGCTTGTCCTGTTTGGTGGAGATGATATTTAATAAAATAAGTAGAAATCCACTAAAAGTTTTGTTTGGTTATAATGCAATCCCGAGATAATCGTCTCCATGCTCCAAATCCATTTTAAAGCCATTTTTAAGGCATTTCGCGCATACATGAAATGAACACATTTTTCTCCAAAACTATAACAGATGCAAGCTTGTCCTGTTTGGTGGAGATGATATTTAATAAAATAAGTAGAAATCCACTAAAAGTTTTGTTTGGTTATCTTGCAATCCCGAGATAATCGTCTCCATGCTCCAAATCCATTTTAAAGCCATTTTTAAGGCATTTCGCGCATACATGAAATGAACACATTTTTCTCCAAAACTATAACAGATGCAAGCTTGTCCTGTTTGGTGGAGATGATATTTAATAAAATAAGTAGAAATCCACTAAAAGTTTTGTTTGGTTATCTTGCAATCCCGAGATAATCGTCTCCATGCTCCAAATCCATTTTAAAGCCATTTTTAAGGCATTTCGCGCATACATGAAATGAACACATTTTTCTCCAAAACGAAAACAGATGCAAGCTTGTCCTGTTTGGTGGAGATGATATTTAATAAAATAAGTAGAAATCCACTAAAATTTTTGTTTGGTTATCTTGCAATCCCGAGATAATCGTCTCCATGCTCCAAATCCATTTTAAAGCCATTTTTAAGGCATTTCGCGCATACATGAAATAAACACATTTTTCTCCAAAACTATAACAGATGCAAGCTTGTCCTGTTTGGTGGAGATGATATTTAATAAAATAAGTAGAAATCCACTAAAAGTTTTGTTTGGTTATCTTGCAATCCCGAGTTAATCGTCTCCATGCTCCAAATCCATTTTAAAGCCATTTTTAAGGCATTTCGCGCATACATGAAATGAACACATTTTTCTCCAAAACTATAACAGATGCAAGCTTGTCCTGTTTGGTGGAGATGATATTTAATAAAATAAGTAGAAATCCACTAAAAGTTTTGTTTGGTTATCTTGCAATCCCGAGATAATCGTCTCCATGCTCCAAATCCATTTTAAAGCCATTTTTAAGGCATTTCGCGCACACATGAAATGAACACATTTTTCTCCAAAACTATAACAGATGCAAGCTTGTCCTGTTTGGTGGAGATGATATTTAATAAAATAAGTAGAAATCCACTAAAAGTTTTGTTTGGTTATCTTGCAATCCCGAGATAATCGTCTCCATGCTCCAAATCCATTTTAAAGCCATTTTTAAGGCATTTCGCGCATACATGAAATGAACACATTTTTCTCCAAAACTATAACAGATGCAAGCTTGTCCTGTTTGGTGGAGATGATATTTAATAAAATAAGTAGAAATCCACTAAAATTTTTGTTTGGTTTTCTTGCAATCCCGAGATAATCGTCTCCATGCTCCAAATCCATTTTAAAGACATTTTTAAGGCATTTCGCGCATACATGAAATGAACACATTTTTCTCCAAAACTATAACAGATGCAAGCTTGTCCTGTTTGGTGGAGATGATATTTAATAAAATAAGTAGAAATCCACTAAAAGTTTTGTTTGGTTATATTGCAATCCCGAGATAATCGTCTCCATGCTCCAAATCCATTTTAAAGCCATTTTTAAGGCATTTCGCGCATACATGAAATGAACACATTTTTCTCCAAAACTATAACAGATGCAAGCTTGTCCTGTTTGGTGGAGATGATATTTAATAAAATAAGTAGAAATCCACTAAAAGTTTTGTTTGGTTATCTTGCAATCCCGAGATAATCGTCTCCATGCTCCAAATCCATTTTAAAGCCATTTTTAAGGCATTTCGCGCATACATGAAATGAACACATTTTTCTCCAAAACTATAACAGATGCAAGCTTGTCCTGTTTGGTGGAGATGATATTTAATAAAATAAGTAGAAATCCACTAAAAGTTTTGTTTGGTTATCTTGCAATCCCGAGATAATCGTCTCCATGCTCCAAATCCATTTTAAAGCCATTTTTAAGGCATTTCGCGCATACATGAAATGAACACATTTTTCTCCAAAACTATAACAGATGCAAGCTTGTCCTGTTTGGTGGAGATGATATTTAATAAAATAAGTAGAAATCCACTAAAAGTTTTGTTTTGTTATCTTGCAATCCCGAGATAATCGTCTCCATGCTCCAAATCCATTTTAAAGCCATTTTGAAGGCATTTCGCGCATACATGAAATGAACACATTTTTCTCCAAAACTATAACAGATGCAAGCTTGTCCTGTTTGGTGGAGATGATATTTAATAAAATAAGTAGAAATCCACTAAAAGTTTTGTTTGGTTATCTTGCAATCCCGAGATAATCGTCTCCATGCTCCAAATCCATTTTAAAGCCATTTTTAAGGCATTTCGCGCATACATGAAATGAACACATTTTTCTCCAAAACTATAACAGATGCAAGCTTGTCCTGTTTGGTGGAGATGATATTTAATAAAATAAGTAGAAATCCACTAAAAGTTTTGTTTGGTTATATTGCAATCCCGAGATAATCGTCTCCATGCTCCAAATCCATTTTAAAGCCATTTTTAAGGCATTTCGCGCATACATGAAATGAACACATTTTTCTCCAAAACTATAACAGATGCAAGCTTGTCCTGTTTGGTGGAGATGATATTTAATAAAATAAGTAGAAATCCACTAAAAGTTTTGTTTGGTTATCTTGCAATCCCGAGATAATCGTCTCCATGCTCCAAATCCATTTTAAAGCCATTTTTAAGGCATTTCGCGCATACATGAAATGAACACATTTTTCTCCAAAACTATAACAGATGCAAGCTTGTCCTGTTTGGTGGAGATGATATTTAATAAAATAAGTAGAAATCCACTAAAAGTTTTGTTTGGTTATCTTGCAATCCCGAGATAATCGTCTCCATGCTCCAAATCCATTTTAAAGCCATTTTTAAGGCATTTCGCGCATACATGAAATGAACACATTTTTCTCCAAAACTATAACAGATGCAAGCTTGTCCTGTTTGGTGGAGATGATATTTAATAAAATAAGTAGAAATCCACTAAAAGTTTTGTTTGGTTATCTTGCAATCCCGAGATAATCGTCTCCATGCTCCAAATCCATTTTAAAGCCATTTTTAAGGCATTTCGCGCATACATGAAATGAACACATTTTTCTCCAAAACTATAACAGATGCAAGCTTGTCCTGTTTGGTGGAGATGATATTTAATAAAATAAGTAGAAATCCACTAAAAGTTTTGTTTGGTTATATTGCAATCCCGAGATAATCGTCTCCATGCTCCAAATCCATTTTAAAGCCATTTTTAAGGCATTTCGCGCATACATGAAATGAACACATTTTTCTCCAAAACTATAACAGATGCAAGCTTGTCCTGTTTGGTGGAGATGATATTTAATAAAATAAGTAGAAATCCACTAAAAGTTTTGTTTGGTTATCTTGCAATCCCGAGATAATCGTCTCCATGCTCCAAATCCATTTTAAAGCCATTTTTAAGGCATTTCGCGCATACATGAAATGAACACATTTTTCTCCAAAACTATAACAGATGCAAGCTTGTCCTGTTTGGTGGAGATGATATTTAATAAAATAAGTAGAAATCCACTAAAAGTTTTGTTTGGTTATCTTGCAATCCCGAGATAATCGTCTCCATGCTCCAAATCCATTTTAAAGCCATTTTTAAGGCATTTCGCGCATACATGAAATGAACACATTTTTCTCCAAAACTATAACAGATGCAAGCTTGTCCTGTTTGGTGGAGATGATATTTAATAAAATAAGTAGAAATCCACTAAAAGTTTTGTTTGGTTATCTTGCAATCCCGAGATAATCGTCTCCATGCTCCAAATCCATTTTAAAGCCATTTTTAAGGCATTTCGCGCATACATGAAATGAACACATTTTTCTCCAAAACTATAACAGATGCAAGCTTGTCCTGTTTGGTGGAGATGATATTTAATAAAATAAGTAGAAATCCACTAAAAGTTTTGTTTGGTTATATTGCAATCCCGAGATAATCGTCTCCATGCTCCAAATCCATTTTAAAGCCATTTTTAAGGCATTTCGCGCATACATGAAATGAACACATTTTTCTCCAAAACTATAACAGATGCAAGCTTGTCCTGTTTGGTGGAGATGATATTTAATAAAATAAGTAGAAATCCACTAAAAGTTTTGTTTGGTTATCTTGCAATCCCGAGATAATCGTCTCCATGCTCCAAATCCATTTTAAAGCCATTTTTAAGGCATTTCGCGCATACATGAAATGAACACATTTTTCTCCAAAACTATAACAGATGCAAGCTTGTCCTGTTTGGTGGAGATGATATTTAATAAAATAAGTAGAAATCCACTAAAAGTTTTGTTTGGTTATCTTGCAATCCCGAGATAATCGTCTCCATGCTCCAAATCTATTTTAAAGCCATTTTTAAGGCATTTCGCGCATACATGAAATGAACACATTTTTCTCCAAAACTATAACAGATGCAAGCTTGTCCTGTTTGGTGGAGATGATATTTAATAAAATAAGTAGAAATCCACTAAAAGTTTTGTTTGGTTATTTTGCAATCCCGAGATAATCGTCTCCATGCTCCAAATCCATTTTAAAGCCATTTTTAAGGCATTTCGCGCATACATGAAATGAACACATTTTTCTCCAAAACTATAACAGATGCAAGCTTGTCCTGTTTGGTGGAGATAATATTTAATAAAATAAGTAGAAATCTACTAAAAGTTTCGTTTGTTTATATTGCCATCCTGAGATAATCGTCTCCATGCTCCAAATCCATTTTAAAGCCATTTCAAAGGCATTTTGCGCATACATGAAATGAACACATTTTTCTCCAAAACTATAACACATGCAAGCTTGTCCTGTTTGGTGGAGATAATATTTAATAAAATAAGTAGAAATCTACTAAAAGTTTCGTTTGTTTATATTGCCATCCTGAGATAATCGTCTCCATGCTCCAAATCCATTTTAAAGCCATTTCAAAGGCATTTTGCGCATACATGAAATGAACACATTTTTCTCCAAAACTATAACACATGCAAGCTTGTCCTGTTTGGTGGAGATGATATTTAATAAAATAAGTAGAAATCCACTAAAAGTTTTGTTTGGTTATCTTGCAATCCCGAGATAATCGTCTCCATGCTCCAAATCCATTTTAAAGCCATTTTTAAGGCATTTCGCGCATACATGAAATGAACACATTTTTCTCCAAAACTATAACAGATGCAAGCTTGTCCTGTTTGGTGGAGATGATATTTAATAAAATAAGTAGAAATCCACTAAAAGTTTTGTTTGGTTATATTGCAATCCCGAGATAATCGTCTCCATGCTCCAAATCCATTTTAAAGCCATTTTTAAGGCATTTCGCGCATACATGAAATGAACACATTTTTCTCCAAAACTATAACAGATGCAAGCTTGTCCTGTTTGGTGGAGATGATATTTAATAAAATAAGTAGAAATCCACTAAAAGTTTTGTTTGGTTATCTTGCAATCCCGAGATAATCGTCTCCATGCTCCAAATCCATTTTAAAGCCATTTTTAAGGCATTTCGCGCATACATGAAATGAACACATTTTTCTCCAAAACTATAACAGATGCAAGCTTGTCCTGTTTGGTGGAGATGATATTTAATAAAATAAGTAGAAATCCACTAAAAGTTTTGTTTGGTTATCTTGCAATCCCGAGATAATCGTCTCCATGCTCCAAATCCATTTTAAAGCCATTTTTAAGGCATTTCGCGCATACATGAAATGAACACATTTTTCTCCAAAACTATAACAGATGCAAGCTTGTCCTGTTTGGTGGAGATGATATTTAATAAAATAAGTAGAAATCCACTAAAAGTTTTGTTTGGTTATCTTGCAATCCCGAGATAATCGTCTCCATGCTCCAAATCCATTTTAAAGCCATTTTTAAGGCATTTCGCGCATACATGAAATGAACACATTTTTCTCCAAAACTATAACAGATGCAAGCTTGTCCTGTTTGGTGGAGATGATATTTAATAAAATAAGTAGAAATCCACTAAAAGTTTTGTTTGGTTATATTGCAATCCCGAGATAATCGTCTCCATGCTCCAAATCCATTTTAAAGCCATTTTTAAGGCATTTCGCGCATACATGAAATGAACACATTTTTCTCCAAAACTATAACAGATGCAAGCTTGTCCTGTTTGGTGGAGATGATATTTAATAAAATAAGTAGAAATCCACTAAAAGTTTTGTTTGGTTATCTTGCAATCCCGAGATAATCGTCTCCATGCTCCAAATCCATTTTAAAGCCATTTTTAAGGCATTTCGCGCATACATGAAATGAACACATTTTTCTCCAAAACTATAACAGATGCAAGCTTGTCCTGTTTGGTGGAGATGATATTTAATAAAATAAGTAGAAATCCACTAAAAGTTTTGTTTGGTTATCTTGCAATCCCGAGATAATCGTCTCCATGCTCCAAATCCATTTTAAAGCCATTTTTAAGGCATTTCGCGCATACATGAAATGAACACATTTTTCTCCAAAACTATAACAGATGCAAGCTTGTCCTGTTTGGTGGAGATGATATTTAATAAAATAAGTAGAAATCCACTAAAAGTTTTGTTTGGTTATCTTGCAATCCCGAGATAATCGTCTCCATGCTCCAAATCCATTTTAAAGCCATTTTTAAGGCATTTCGCGCATACATGAAATGAACACATTTTTCTCCAAAACTATAACAGATGCAAGCTTGTCCTGTTTGGTGGAGATGATATTTAATAAAATAAGTAGAAATCCACTAAAAGTTTTGTTTGGTTATATTGCAATCCCGAGATAATCGTCTCCATGCTCCAAATCCATTTTAAAGCCATTTTTAAGGCATTTCGCGCATACATGAAATGAACACATTTTTCTCCAAAACTATAACAGATGCAAGCTTGTCCTGTTTGGTGGAGATGATATTTAATAAAATAAGTAGAAATCCACTAAAAGTTTTGTTTGGTTATCTTGCAATCCCGAGATAATCGTCTCCATGCTCCAAATCCATTTTAAAGCCATTTTTAAGGCATTTCGCGCATACATGAAATGAACACATTTTTCTCCAAAACTATAACAGATGCAAGCTTGTCCTGTTTGGTGGAGATGATATTTAATAAAATAAGTAGAAATCCACTAAAAGTTTTGTTTGGTTATCTTGCAATCCCGAGATAATCGTCTCCATGCTCCAAATCCATTTTAAAGCCATTTTTAAGGCATTTCGCGCATACATGAAATGAACACATTTTTCTCCAAAACTATAACAGATGCAAGCTTGTCCTGTTTGGTGGAGATGATATTTAATAAAATAAGTAGAAATCCACTAAAAGTTTTGTTTGGTTATCTTGCAATCCCGAGATAATCGTCTCCATGCTCCAAATCCATTTTAAAGCCATTTTTAAGGCATTTCGCGCATACATGAAATGAACACATTTTTCTCCAAAACTATAACAGATGCAAGCTTGTCCTGTTTGGTGGAGATGATATTTAATAAAATAAGTAGAAATCCACTAAAAGTTTTGTTTGGTTATATTGCAATCCCGAGATAATCGTCTCCATGCTCCAAATCCATTTTAAAGCCATTTTTAAGGCATTTCGCGCATACATGAAATGAACACATTTTTCTCCAAAACTATAACAGATGCAAGCTTGTCCTGTTTGGTGGAGATGATATTTAATAAAATAAGTAGAAATCCACTAAAAGTTTTGTTTGGTTATCTTGCAATCCCGAGATAATCGTCTCCATGCTCCAAATCCATTTTAAAGCCATTTTTAAGGCATTTCGCGCATACATGAAATGAACACATTTTTCTCCAAAACTATAACAGATGCAAGCTTGTCCTGTTTGGTGGAGATGATATTTAATAAAATAAGTAGAAATCCACTAAAAGTTTTGTTTGGTTATCTTGCAATCCCGAGATAATCGTCTCCATGCTCCAAATCTATTTTAAAGCCATTTTTAAGGCATTTCGCGCATACATGAAATGAACACATTTTTCTCCAAAACTATAACAGATGCAAGCTTGTCCTGTTTGGTGGAGATGATATTTAATAAAATAAGTAGAAATCCACTAAAAGTTTTGTTTGGTTATTTTGCAATCCCGAGATAATCGTCTCCATGCTCCAAATCCATTTTAAAGCCATTTTTAAGGCATTTCGCGCATACATGAAATGAACACATTTTTCTCCAAAACTATAACAGATGCAAGCTTGTCCTGTTTGGTGGAGATAATATTTAATAAAATAAGTAGAAATCTACTAAAAGTTTCGTTTGTTTATATTGCCATCCTGAGATAATCGTCTCCATGCTCCAAATCCATTTTAAAGCCATTTCAAAGGCATTTTGCGCATACATGAAATGAACACATTTTTCTCCAAAACTATAACACATGCAAGCTTGTCCTGTTTGGTGGAGATAATATTTAATAAAATAAGTAGAAATCTACTAAAAGTTTCGTTTGTTTATATTGCCATCCTGAGATAATCGTCTCCATGCTCCAAATCCATTTTAAAGCCATTTCAAAGGCATTTTGCGCATACATGAAATGAACACATTTTTCTCCAAAACTATAACACATGCAAGCTTGTCCTGTTTGGTGGAGATGATATTTAATAAAATAAGTAGAAATCCACTAAAAGTTTTGTTTGGTTATCTTGCAATCCCGAGATAATCGTCTCCATGCTCCAAATCCATTTTAAAGCCATTTTTAAGGCATTTCGCGCATACATCAAATGAACACATTTTTCTCCAAAACTATAACAGATGCAAGCTTGTCCTGTTTGGTGGAGATGATATTTAATAAAATAAGTAGAAATCCACTAAAAGTTTTGTTTGGTTATCTTGCAATCCCGAGATAATCGTCTCCATGCTCCAAATCCATTTTAAAGCCATTTTTAAGGCATTTCGCGCATACATGAAATGAACACATTTTTCTCCAAAACTATAACAGATGCAAGCTTGTCCTGTTTGGTGGAGATGATATTTAATAAAATAAGTAGAAATCCACTAAAAGTTTTGTTTGGTTATCTTGCAATCCCGAGATAATCGTCTCCATGCTCCAAATCCATTTTAAAGCCATTTTTAAGGCATTTCGCGCATACATGAAATGAACACATTTTTCTCCAAAACTATAACAGATGCAAGCTTGTCCTGTTTGGTGGAGATGATATTTAATAAAATAAGTAGAAATCCACTAAAAGTTTTGTTTGGTTATCTTGCAATCCCGAGATAATCGTCTCCATGCTCCAAATCCATTTTAAAGCCATTTTTAAGGCATTTCGCGCATACATGAAATGAACACATTTTTCTCCAAAACTATAACAGATGCAAGCTTGTCCTGTTTGGTGGAGATGATATTTAATAAAATAAGTAGAAATCCACTAAAAGTTTTGTTTGGTTATATTGCAATCCCGAGATAATCGTCTCCATGCTCCAAATCCATTTTAAAGCCATTTTTAAGGCATTTCGCGCATACATGAAATGAACACATTTTTCTCCAAAACTATAACAGATGCAAGCTTGTCCTGTTTGGTGGAGATGATATTTAATAAAATAAGTAGAAATCCACTAAAAGTTTTGTTTGGTTATCTTGCAATCCCGAGATAATCGTCTCCATGCTCCAAATCCATTTTAAAGCCATTTTTAAGGCATTTCGCGCATACATGAAATGAACACATTTTTCTCCAAAACTATAACAGATGCAAGCTTGTCCTGTTTGGTGGAGATGATATTTAATAAAATAAGTAGAAATCCACTAAAAGTTTTGTTTGGTTATCTTGCAATCCCGAGATAATCGTCTCCATGCTCCAAATCTATTTTAAAGCCATTTTTAAGGCATTTCGCGCATACATGAAATGAACACATTTTTCTCCAAAACTATAACAGATGCAAGCTTGTCCTGTTTGGTGGAGATGATATTTAATAAAATAAGTAGAAATCCACTAAAAGTTTTGTTTGGTTATTTTGCAATCCCGAGATAATCGTCTCCATGCTCCAAATCCATTTTAAAGCCATTTTTAAGGCATTTCGCGCATACATGAAATGAACACATTTTTCTCCAAAACTATAACAGATGCAAGCTTGTCCTGTTTGGTGGAGATAATATTTAATAAAATAAGTAGAAATCTACTAAAAGTTTCGTTTGTTTATATTGCCATCCTGAGATAATCGTCTCCATGCTCCAAATCCATTTTAAAGCCATTTCAAAGGCATTTTGCGCATACATGAAATGAACACATTTTTCTCCAAAACTATAACACATGCAAGCTTGTCCTGTTTGGTGGAGATAATATTTAATAAAATAAGTAGAAATCTACTAAAAGTTTCGTTTGTTTATATTGCCATCCTGAGATAATCGTCTCCATGCTCCAAATCCATTTTAAAGCCATTTCAAAGGCATTTTGCGCATACATGAAATGAACACATTTTTCTCCAAAACTATAACACATGCAAGCTTGTCCTGTTTGGTGGAGATGATATTTAATAAAATAAGTAGAAATCCACTAAAAGTTTTGTTTGGTTATCTTGCAATCCCGAGATAATCGTCTCCATGCTCCAAATCCATTTTAAAGCCATTTTTAAGGCATTTCGCGCATACATCAAATGAACACATTTTTCTCCAAAACTATAACAGATGCAAGCTTGTCCTGTTTGGTGGAGATGATATTTAATAAAATAAGTAGAAATCCACTAAAAGTTTTGTTTGGTTATCTTGCAATCCCGAGATAATCGTCTCCATGCTCCAAATCCATTTTAAAGCCATTTTTAAGGCATTTCGCGCATACATGAAATGAACACATTTTTCTCCAAAACTATAACAGATGCAAGCTTGTCCTGTTTGGTGGAGATGATATTTAATAAAATAAGTAGAAATCCACTAAAAGTTTTGTTTGGTTATCTTGCAATCCCGAGATAATCGTCTCCATGCTCCAAATCCATTTTAAAGCCATTTTTAAGGCATTTCGCGCATACATGAAATGAACACATTTTTCTCCAAAACTATAACAGATGCAAGCTTGTCCTGTTTGGTGGAGATGATATTTAATAAAATAAGTAGAAATCCACTAAAAGTTTTGTTTGGTTATCTTGCAATCCCGAGATAATCGTCTCCATGCTCCAAATCCATTTTAAAGCCATTTTTAAGGCATTTCGCGCATACATGAAATGAACACATTTTTCTCCAAAACTATAACAGATGCAAGCTTGTCCTGTTTGGTGGAGATGATATTTAATAAAATAAGTAGAAATCCACTAAAAGTTTTGTTTGGTTATATTGCAATCCCGAGATAATCGTCTCCATGCTCCAAATCCATTTTAAAGCCATTTTTAAGGCATTTCGCGCATACATGAAATGAACACATTTTTCTCCAAAACTATAACAGATGCAAGCTTGTCCTGTTTGGTGGAGATGATATTTAATAAAATAAGTAGAAATCCACTAAAAGTTTTGTTTGGTTATCTTGCAATCCCGAGATAATCGTCTCCATGCTCCAAATCCATTTTAAAGCCATTTTTAAGGCATTTCGCGCATACATGAAATGAACACATTTTTCTCCAAAACTATAACAGATGCAAGCTTGTCCTGTTTGGTGGAGATGATATTTAATAAAATAAGTAGAAATCCACTAAAAGTTTTGTTTGGTTATCTTGCAATCCCGAGATAATCGTCTCCATGCTCCAAATCTATTTTAAAGCCATTTTTAAGGCATTTCGCGCATACATGAAATGAACACATTTTTCTCCAAAACTATAACAGATGCAAGCTTGTCCTGTTTGGTGGAGATGATATTTAATAAAATAAGTAGAAATCCACTAAAAGTTTTGTTTGGTTATTTTGCAATCCCGAGATAATCGTCTCCATGCTCCAAATCCATTTTAAAGCCATTTTTAAGGCATTTCGCGCATACATGAAATGAACACATTTTTCTCCAAAACTATAACAGATGCAAGCTTGTCCTGTTTGGTGGAGATAATATTTAATAAAATAAGTAGAAATCTACTAAAAGTTTCGTTTGTTTATATTGCCATCCTGAGATAATCGTCTCCATGCTCCAAATCCATTTTAAAGCCATTTCAAAGGCATTTTGCGCATACATGAAATGAACACATTTTTCTCCAAAACTATAACACATGCAAGCTTGTCCTGTTTGGTGGAGATAATATTTAATAAAATAAGTAGAAATCTACTAAAAGTTTCGTTTGTTTATCTTGCAATCCCGAGATAATCGTCTCCATGCTCCAAATCCATTTTAAAGCTATTTTTAAGGCATTTCGCGCATACATGAAATGAACACATTTTTCTCCAAAACTATAACAGATGCAAGCTTGTCCTGTTTGGTGGAGATGATATTTAATAAAATAAATAGAAATCCACTAAAAGTTTTGTTTGGTTATCTTGCAATCCCGAGATAATCGTCTCCATGCTCCAAATCCATTTTAAAGCCATTTTTAAGGCATTTCGCGCATACATGAAATGAACACATTTTTCTCCAAAACTATAACAGATGCAAGCTTGTCCTGTTTGGTGGAGATGATATTTAATAAAATAAGTAGAAATCCACTAAAAGTTTTGTTTGGTTATATTGCAATCCCGAGATAATCGTCTCCATGCTCCAAATCCATTTTAAAGCCATTTTTAAGGCATTTCGCACATACATGAAATGAACACATTTTTCTCCAAAACTATAACAGATGCAAGCTTGTCCTGTTTGGTGGAGATGATATTTAATAAAATAAGTAGAAATCCACTAAAAGTTTTGTTTGGTTATCTTGCAATCCCGAGATAATCGTCTCCATGCTCCAAATCCATTTTAAAGCCATTTTTAAGGCATTTCGCGCATACATGAAATGAACACATTTTTCTCCAAAACTATAACAGATGCAAGCTTGTCCTGTTTGGTGGAGATGATATTTAATAAAATAAGTAGAAATCCACTAAAAGTTTTGTTTGGTTATCTTGCAATCCCGAGATAATCGTCTCCATGCTCCAAATCTATTTTAAAGCCATTTTTAAGGCATTTCGCGCATACATGAAATGAACACATTTTTCTCCAAAACTATAACAGATGCAAGCTTGTCCTGTTTGGTGGAGATGATATTTAATAAAATAAGTAGAAATCCACTAAAAGTTTTGTTTGGTTATTTTGCAATCCCGAGATAATCGTCTCCATGCTCCAAATCCATTTTAAAGCCATTTTTAAGGCATTTCGCGCATACATGAAATGAACACATTTTTCTCCAAAACTATAACAGATGCAAGCTTGTCCTGTTTGGTGGAGATAATATTTAATAAAATAAGTAGAAATCTACTAAAAGTTTAGTTTGTTTATATTGCCATCCTGAGATAATCGTCTCCATGCTCCAAATCCATTTTAAAGCCATTTCAAAGGCATTTTGCGCATACATGAAATGAACACATTTTTCTCCAAAACTATAACACATGCAAGCTTGTCCTGTTTGGTGGAGATGATATTTAATAAAATAAGTAGAAATCCACTAAAAGTTTTGTTTGGTTATCTTGCAATCCCGAGATAATCGTCTCCATGCTCTAAATCCATTTTAAAGCCATTTTTAAGGCATTTCGCGCATACATCAAATGAACACATTTTTCTCCAAAACTATAACAGATGCAAGCTTGTCCTGTTTGGTGGAGATGATATTTAATAAAATAAGTAGAAATCCACTAAAAGTTTTGTTTGGTTATATTGCAATCCCGAGATAATCGTCTCCATGCTCCAAATCCATTTTAAAGCCATTTTTAAGGCATTTCGCGCATACATGAAATGAACACATTTTTCTCCAAAACTATAACAGATGCAAGCTTGTCCTGTTTGGTGGAGATGATATTTAATAAAATAAGTAGAAATCCACTAAAAGTTTTGTTTGGTTAACTTGCAATCCCGAGATAATTGTCTCCATGCTCCAAATCCATTTTAAAGCCATTTTTAAGGCATTTCGCGCATACATGAAATGAACACATTTTTCTCCAAAACTATAACAGATGCAAGCTTGTCCTGTTTGGTGGAGATGATATTTAATAAAATAAGTAGAAATCCACTAAAAGTTTTGTTTGGTTATCTTGCAATCCCGAGATAATCGTCTCCATGCTCCAAATCCATTTTAAAGCCATTTTTAAGGCATTTCGCGCATACATGAAATGAACACATTTTTCTCCAAAACTATAACAGATGCAAGCTTGTCCTGTTTGGTGGAGATAATATTTAATAAAATAAGTAGAAATCTACTAAAAGTTTAGTTTGTTTATATTGCCATCCTGAGATAATCGTCTCCATGCTCCAAATCCATTTTAAAGCCATTTCAAAGGCATTTTGCGCATACATGAAATGAACACATTTTTCTCCAAAACTATAACACATGCAAGCTTGTCCTGTTTGGTGGAGATGATATTTAATAAAATAAGTAGAAATCCACTAAAAGTTTTGTTTGGTTATCTTGCAATCCCGAGATAATCGTCTCCATGCTCTAAATCCATTTTAAAGCCATTTTTAAGGCATTTCGCGCATACATCAAATGAACACATTTTTCTCCAAAACTATAACAGATGCAAGCTTGTCCTGTTTGGTGGAGATGATATTTAATAAAATAAGTAGAAATCCACTAAAAGTTTTGTTTGGTTATATTGCAATCCCGAGATAATCGTCTCCATGCTCCAAATCCATTTTAAAGCCATTTTTAAGGCATTTCGCGCATACATGAAATGAACACATTTTTCTCCAAAACTATAACAGATGCAAGCTTGTCCTGTTTGGTGGAGATGATATTTAATAAAATAAGTAGAAATCCACTAAAAGTTTTGTTTGGTTAACTTGCAATCCCGAGATAATTGTCTCCATGCTCCAAATCCATTTTAAAGCCATTTTTAAGGCATTTCGCGCATACATGAAATGAACACATTTTTCTCCAAAACTATAACAGATGCAAGCTTGTCCTGTTTGGTGGAGATGATATTTAATAAAATAAGTAGAAATCCACTAAAAGTTTTGTTTGGTTATCTTGCAATCCCGAGATAATCGTCTCCATGCTCCAAATCCATTTTAAAGCCATTTTTAAGGCATTTCGCGCATACATGAAATGAACACATTTTTCTCCAAAACTATAACAGATGCAAGCTTGTCCTGTTTGGTGGAGATAATATTTAATAAAATAAGTAGAAATCTACTAAAAGTTTCGTTTGTTTATATTGCCATCCTAAGATAATCGTCTCCATGCTCCAAATCCATTTTAAAGCCATTTCAAAGGCATTTTGCGCATACATGAAATGAACACATTTTTCTCCAAAACTATAACACATGCAAGCTTGTCCTGTTTGGTGGAGATGATATTTAATAAAATAAGTAGAAATCCACTAAAAGTTTTGTTTGGTTATCTTGCAATCCCGAGATAATCGTCTCCATGCTCCAAATCCATTTTAAAGCCATTTTTAAGGCATTTCGCGCATACATGAAATGAACACATTTTTCTCCAAAACTATAACAGATGCAAGCTTGTCCTGTTTGGTGGAGATGATATTTAATAAAATAAGTTGAAATCCACTAAAAGGTTTGTTTGGTTATCTTGCAATCCCGAGATAATCGTCTCCATGCTCCAAATCCATTTTAAAGCCATTTTTAAGGCATTTCGCGCATACATGAAATGAACACATTTTTCTCCAAAACTATAACAGATGCAAGCTTGTCCTGTTTGGTGGAGATGATATTTAATAAAATAAGTAGAAATCCACTAAAAGTTTTGTTTGGTTATCTTGCAATCCCGAGATAATCGTCTCCATGCTTCAAATCCATTTTAAAGCCATTTTTAAGGCATTTCGCGCATACATGAAATGAACACATTTTTCTCCAAAACTATAACAGATGCAAGCTTGTCCTGTTTGGTGGAGATGATATTTAATAAAATAAGTAGAAATCCACTAAAAGTTTTGTTTGGTTATCTTGCAATCCCGAAATAATCGTCTCCATGCTCCAAATCCATTTTAAAGCCATTTTTAAGGCATTTCGCGCATACATGAAATGAACACATTTTTCTCCAAAACTATAACAGATGCAAGCTTGTCCTGTTTGGTGGAGATGATATTTAATAAAATAAGTAGAAATCCACTAAAAGTTTTGTTTGGTTATCTTGCAATCCCGAGATAATCGTCTCCATGCTCCAAATCCATTTTAAAGCCATTTTTAAGGCATTTCGCGCATACATGAAATGAACACATTTTTCTCCAAAACTATAACAGATGCAAGCTTGTCCTGTTTGGTGGAGATGATATTTAATAAAATAAGTAGAAATCCACTAAAAGTTTTGTTTGGTTATATTGCAATCCCGAGATAATCGTCTCCATGCTCCAAATCCATTTTAAAGCCATTTTTAAGGCATTTCGCGCATACATGAAATGAACACATTTTTCTCCAAAACTATAATAGATGCAAGCTTGTCCTGTTTGGTGGAGATGATATTTAATAAAATAAGTAGAAATCCACTAAAAGTTTTGTTTGGTTATCTTGCAATCCCGAGATAATCGTCTCCATGCTCCAAATCCATTTTAAAGCCATTTTTAAGGCATTTCGCGCATACATGAAATGAACACATTTTTCTCCAAAACTATAACAGATGCAAGCTTGTCCTGTTTGGTGGAGATGATATTTAATAAAATAAGTAGAAATCCACTAAAAGTTTTGTTTGGTTATCTTGCAATCCCGAGATAATCGTCTCCATGCTCCAAATCCATTTTAAAGCCATTTCAAAGGCATTTTGCGCATACATGAAATGAACACATTTTTCTCCAAAACTATAACACATGCAAGCTTGTCCTGTTTGGTGGAGATGATATTTAATAAAATAAGTAGAAATCCACTAAAAGTTTTGTTTGGTTATCTTGCAATCCCGAGATAATCGTCTCCATGCTCCAAATCCATTTTAAAGCCATTTTTAAGGCATTTCGCGCATACATGAAATGAACACATTTTTCTCCAAAACTATAACAGATGCAAGCTTGTCCTGTTTGGTGGAGATGATATTTAATAAAATAAGTAGAAATCCACTAAAAGTTTTGTTTGGTTATTTTGCAATCCCGAGATAATCGTCTCCATGCTCCAAATCCATTTTAAAGCCATTTTTAAGGCATTTCGCGCATACATGAAATGAACACATTTTTCTCCAAAACTATAACAGATGCAAGCTTGTCCTGTTTGGTGGAGATAATATTTAATAAAATAAGTAGAAATCTACTAAAAGTTTCGTTTGTTTATATTGCCATCCTGAGATAATCGTCTCCATGCTCCAAATCCATTTTAAAGCCATTTCAAAGGCATTTTGCGCATACATGAAATGAACACATTTTTCTCCAAAACTATAACACATGCAAGCTTGTCCTGTTTGGTGGAGATGATATTTAATAAAATAAGTAGAAATCCACTAAAAGTTTTGTTTGGTTATCTTGCAATCCCGAGATAATCGTCTCCATGCTCCAAATCCATTTTAAAGCCATTTTTAAGGCATTTCGCGCATACATCAAATGAACACATTTTTCTCCAAAACTATAACAGATGCAAGCTTGTCCTGTTTGGTGGAGATGATATTTAATAAAATAAGTAGAAATCCACTAAAAGTTTTGTTTGGTTATATTGCAATCCCGAGATAATCGTCTCCATGCTCCAAATCCATTTTAAAGCCATTTTTAAGGCATTTCGCGCATACATGAAATGAACACATTTTTCTCCAAAACTATAACAGATGCAAGCTTGTCCTGTTTGGTGGAGATGATATTTAATAAAATAAGTAGAAATCCACTAAAAGTTTTGTTTGGTTATCTTGCAATCCCGAGATAATTGTCTCCATGCTCCAAATCCATTTTAAAACCATTTTTAAGGCATTTCGCGCATACATGAAATGAACACATTTTTCTCCAAAACTATAACAGATGCAAGCTTGTCCTGTTTGGTGGAGATGATATTTAATAAAATAAGTAGAAATCCACTAAAAGTTTTGTTTGGTTATCTTGCAATCCCGAGATAATCGTCTCCATGCTCCAAATCCATTTTAAAGCCATTTTTAAGGCATTTCGCGCATACATGAAATGAACACATTTTTCTCCAAAACTATAACAGATGCAAGCTTGTCCTGTTTGGTGGAGATGATATTTAATAAAATAAGTAGAAATCCACTAAAAGTTTTGTTTGGTTATCTTGCAATCCCGAGATAATCGTCTCCATGCTCCAAATCCATTTTAAAGCCATTTTTAAGGCATTTCGCGCATACATGAAATGAACACATTTTTCTCCAAAACTATAACAGATGCAAGCTTGTCCTGTTTGGTGGAGATAATATTTAATAAAATAAGTAGAAATCTACTAAAAGTTTCGTTTGTTTATATTGCCATCCTAAGATAATCGTCTCCATGCTCCAAATCCATTTTAAAGCCATTTCAAAGGCATTTTGCGCATACATGAAATGAACACATTTTTCTCCAAAACTATAACACATGCAAGCTTGTCCTGTTTGGTGGAGATGATATTTAATAAAATAAGTAGAAATCCACTAAAAGTTTTGTTTGGTTATCTTGCAATCCCGAGATAATCGTCTCCATGCTCCAAATCCATTTTAAAGCCATTTTTAAGGCATATCGCGCATACATGAAATGAACACATTTTTCTCCAAAACTATAACAGATGCAAGCTTGTCCTGTTTGGTGGAGATGATATTTAATAAAATAAGTAGAAATCCACTAAAAGTTTTGTTTGGTTATCTTGCAATCCCGAGATAATCGTCTCCATGCTCCAAATCCATTTTAAAGCCATTTTTAAGGCATTTCGCGCATACATGAAATGAACACATTTTTCTCCAAAACTATAACAGATGCAAGCTTGTCCTGTTTGGTGGAGATGATATTTAATAAAATAAGTAGAAATCCACTAAAAGTTTTGTTTGGTTATCTTGCAATCCCGAAATAATCGTCTCCATGCTCCAAATCCATTTTAAAGCCATTTTTAAGGCATTTCGCGCATACATGAAATGAACACATTTTTCTCCAAAACTATAACAGATGCAAGCTTGTCCTGTTTGGTGGAGATGATATTTAATAAAATAAGTAGAAATCCACTAAAAGTTTTGTTTGGTTATCTTGCAATCCCGAGATAATCGTCTCCATGCTCCAAATCCATTTTAAAGCCATTTTTAAGGCATTTCGCGCATACATGAAATGAACACATTTTTCTCCAAAACTATAACAGATGCAAGCTTGTCCTGTTTGGTGGAGATGATATTTAATAAAATAAGTAGAAATCCACTAAAAGTTTTGTTTGGTTATATTGCAATCCCGAGATAATCGTCTCCATGCTCCAAATCCATTTTAAAGCCATTTTTAAGGCATTTCGCGCATACATGAAATGAACACATTTTTCTCCAAAACTATAATAGATGCAAGCTTGTCCTGTTTGGTGGAGATGATATTTAATAAAATAAGTAGAAATCCACTAAAAGTTTTGTTTGGTTATCTTGCAATCCCGAGATAATCGTCTCCATGCTCCAAATCCATTTTAAAGCCATTTTTAAGGCATTTCGCGCATACATGAAATGAACACATTTTTCTCCAAAACTATAACAGATGCAAGCTTGTCCTGTTTGGTGGAGATGATATTTAATAAAATAAGTAGAAATCCACTAAAAGTTTTGTTTGGTTATCTTGCAATCCCGAGATAATCGTCTCCATGCTCCAAATCCATTTTAAAGCCATTTCAAAGGCATTTTGCGCATACATGAAATGAACACATTTTTCTCCAAAACTATAACAGATGCAAGCTTGTCTTGTTTGGTGGAGATGATATTTAAGAAAATAAGTAGAAATCCACTAAAAGTTTTGTTTGGTTATCTTGCAATCCCGAGATAATCGTCTCCATGCTCCAAATCCATTTTAAAGCCATTTTTAAGGCATTTCGCGCATACATGAAATGAACACATTTTTCTCCAAAACTATAACAGATGCAAGCTTGTCCTGTTTGGTGGAGATGATATTTAATAAAATAAGTAGAAATCCACTAAAATTTTTGTTTGGTTATCTTGCAATCCCGAGATAATCGTCTCCATGCTCCAAATCCATTTTAAAGCCATTTTTAAGGCATTTCGCGCATACATGAAATGAACACATTTTTCTCCAAAACTATAACAGATGCAAGCTTGTCCTGTTTGGTGGAGATGATATTTAATAAAATAAGTAGAAATCCACTAAAAGTTTTGTTTGGTTATATTGCAATCCCGAGATAATCGTCTCCATGCTCCAAATCCATTTTAAAGCCATTTTTAAGGCATTTCGCGCATACATGAAATGAACACATTTTTCTCCAAAACTATAACAGATGCAAGCTTGTCCTGTTTGGTGGAGATGATATTTAATAAAATAAGTAGAAATCCACTAAAAGTTTTGTTTGGTTATCTTGCAATCCCGAGATAATCGTCTCCATGCTCCAAATCCATTTTAAAGCCATTTTTAAGGCATTTCGCGCATACATGAAATGAACACATTTTTCTCCAAAACTATAACAGATGCAAGCTTGTCCTGTTTGGTGGAGATGATATTTAATAAAATAAGTAGAAATCCACTAAAAGTTTTGTTTGGTTATCTTGCAATCCCGAGATAATCGTCTCCATGCTCCAAATCCATTTTAAAGCCATTTTTAAGGCATTTCGCGCATACATGAAATGAACACATTTTTCTCCAAAACTATAACAGATGCAAGCTTGTCTTGTTTGGTGGAGATGATATTTAATAAAATAAGTAGAAATCCACTAAAAGTTTTGTTTGGTTATCTTGCAATCCCGAGATAATCGTCTCCATGCTCCAAATCCATTTTAAAGCCATTTTTAAGGCATTTCGCGCATACATGAAATGAACACATTTTTCTCCAAAACTATAACAGATGCAAGCTTGTCCTGTTTGGTGGAGATGATATTTAATAAAATAAGTAGAAATCCACTAAAATTTTTGTTTGGTTATCTTGCAATCCCGAGATAATCGTCTCCATGCTCCAAATCCATTTTAAAGCCATTTTTAAGGCATTTCGCGCATACATGAAATGAACACATTTTTCTCCAAAACTATAACAGATGCAAGCTTGTCCTGTTTGGTGGAGATGATATTTAATAAAATAAGTAGAAATCCACTAAAAGTTTTGTTTGGTTATATTGCAATCCCGAGATAATCGTCTCCATGCTCCAAATCCATTTTAAAGCCATTTTTAAGGCATTTCGCGCATACATGAAATGAACACATTTTTCTCCAAAACTATAACAGATGCAAGCTTGTCCTGTTTGGTGGAGATGATATTTAATAAAATAAGTAGAAATCCACTAAAAGTTTTGTTTGGTTATCTTGCAATCCCGAGATAATCGTCTCCATGCTCCAAATCTATTTTAAAGCCATTTTTAAGGCATTTCGCGCATACATGAAATGAACACATTTTTCTCCAAAACTATAACAGATGCAAGCTTGTCCTGTTTGGTGGAGATGATATTTAATAAAATAAGTAGAAATCCACTAAAAGTTTTGTTTGGTTATCTTGCAATCCCGAGATAATCGTCTCCATGCTCCAAATCCATTTTAAAGCCATTTTTAAGGCATTTCGCGCATACATGAAATGAACACATTTTTCTCCAAAACGAAAACAGATGCAAGCTTGTCCTGTTTGGTGGAGATGATATTTAATAAAATAAGTAGAAATCCACTAAAATTTTTGTTTGGTTATCTTGCAATCCCGAGATAATCGTCTCCATGCTCCAAATCCATTTTAAAGCCATTTTTAAGGCATTTCGCGCATACATGAAATGAACACATTTTTCTCCAAAACTATAACAGATGCAAGCTTGTCCTCTTTGGTGGAGATGATATTTAATAAAATAAGTAGAAATCCACTAAAAGTTTTGTTTGGTTATATTGCAATCCCGAGATAATCGTCTCCATGCTCCAAATCCATTTTAAAGCCATTTTTAAGGCATTTCGCGCATACATGAAATGAACACATTTTTCTCCAAAACTATAACAGATGCAAGCTTGTCCTGTTTGGTGGAGATGATATTTAATAAAATAAGTAGAAATCCACTAAAAGTTTTGTTTGGTTATCTTGCAATCCCGAGATAATCGTCTCCATGCTCCAAATCCATTTTAAAGCCATTTTTAAGGCATTTCGCGCATACATGAAATGAACACATTTTTCTCCAAAACGAAAACAGATGCAAGCTTGTCCTGTTTGGTGGAGATGATATTTAATAAAATAAGTAGAAATCCACTAAAATTTTTGTTTGGTTATCTTGCAATCCCGAGATAATCGTCTCCATGCTCCAAATCCATTTTAAAGCCATTTTTAAGGCATTTCGCGCATACATGAAATGAACACATTTTTCTCCAAAACTATAACAGATGCAAGCTTGTCCTGTTTGGTGGAGATGATATTTAATAAAATAAGTAGAAATCCACTAAAAGTTTTGTTTGGTTATATTGCAATCCCGAGATAATCGTCTCCATGCTCCAAATCCATTTTAAAGCCATTTTTAAGGCATTTCGCGCATACATGAAATGAACACATTTTTCTCCAAAACTATAACAGATGCAAGCTTGTCCTGTTTGGTGGAGATGATATTTAATAAAATAAGTAGAAATCCACTAAAAGTTTTGTTTGGTTATCTTGCAATCCCGAGATAATCGTCTCCATGCTCCAAATCCATTTTAAAGCCATTTTTAAGGCATTTCGCGCATACATGAAATGAACACATTTTTCTCCAAAACTATAACAGATGCAAGCTTGTCCTGTTTGGTGGAGATGATATTTAATAAAATAAGTAGAAATCCACTAAAAGTTTTGTTTGGTTATATTGCAATCCCGAGATAATCGTCTCCATGCTCCAAATCCATTTTAAAGCCATTTTTAAGGCATTTCGCGCATACATGAAATGAACACATTTTTCTCCAAAACTATAACAGATGCAAGCTTGTCCTGTTTGGTGGAGATGATATTTAATAAAATAAGTAGAAATCCACTAAAAGTTTTGTTTGGTTATCTTGCAATCCCGAGATAATCGTCTCCATGCTCCAAATCAATTTTAAAGCCATTTTTAAGGCATTTCGCGCATACATGAAATGAACACATTTTTCTCCAAAACGAAAACAGATGCAAGCTTGTCCTGTTTGGTGGAGATGATATTTAATAAAATAAGTAGAAATCCACTAAAATTTTTGTTTGGTTATCTTGCAATCCCGAGATAATCGTCTCCATGCTCCAAATCCATTTTAAAGCCATTTTTAAGGCATTTCGCGCATACATGAAATGAACACATTTTTCTCCAAAACTATAACAGATGCAAGCTTGTCCTGTTTGGTGGAGATGATATTTAATAAAATAAGTAGAAATCCACTAAAAGTTTTGTTTGGTTATATTGCAATCCCGAGATAATCGTCTCCATGCTCCAAATCCTTTTTAAAGCCATTTTTAAGGCATTTCGCGCATACATGAAATGAACACATTTTTCTCCAAAACTATAACAGATGCAAGCTTGTCCTGTTTGGTGGAGATGATATTTAATAAAATAAGTAGAAATCCACTAAAAGTTTTGTTTGGTTATCTTGCAATCCCGAGATAATCGTCTCCATGCTCCAAATCCATTTTAAAGCCATTTTTAAGGCATTTCGCGCATACATGAAATGAACACATTTTTCTCCAAAACGAAAACAGATGCAAGCTTGTCCTGTTTGGTGGAGATGATATTTAATAAAATAAGTAGAAATCCACTAAAATTTTTGTTTGGTTATCTTGCAATCCCGAGATAATCGTCTCCATGCTCCAAATCCATTTTAAAGCCATTTTTAAGGCATTTCGCGCATACATGAAATGAACACATTTTTCTCCAAAACGAAAACAGATGCAAGCTTGTCCTGTTTGGTGGAGATGATATTTAATAAAATAAGTAGAAATCCACTAAAAGTTTTGTTTGGTTATATTGCAATCCCGAGATAATCGTCTCCATGCTCCAAATCCATTTTAAAGCCATTTTTAAGGCATTTCACGCATACATGAAATGAACACATTTTTCTCCAAAACTATAACAGATGCAAGCTTGTCCTGTTTGGTGGAGATGATATTTAATAAAATAAGTAGAAATCCACTAAAAGTTTTGTTTGGTTATCTTGCAATCCCGAGATAATCGTCTCCATGCTCCAAATCCATTTTAAAGCCATTTTTAAGGCATTTCGCGCATACATGAAATGAACACATTTTTCTCCAAAACTATAACAGATGCAAGCTTGTCCTGTTTGGTGGAGATGATATTTAATAAAATAAGTAGAAATCCACTAAAAGTTTTGTTTGGTTATATTGCAATCCCGAGATAATCGTCTCCATGCTCCAAATCCATTTTAAAACCATTTTTAAGGCATTTCGCGCATACATGAAATGAACACATTTTTCTCCAAAACTATAACAGATGCAAGCTTGTCCTGTTTGGTGGAGATGATATTTAATAAAATAAGTAGAAATCCACTAAAAGTTTTGTTTGGTTATCTTGCAATCCCGAGATAATCGTCTCCATGCTCCAAATCCATTTTAAAGCCATTTTTAAGGCATTTCGCGCATACATGAAATGAACACATTTTTCTCCAAAACTATAACAGATGCAAGCTTGTCCTGTTTGGTGGAGATGATATTTAATAAAATAAGTAGAAATCCACTAAAAGTTTTGTTTGGTTATCTTGCAATCCCGAGATAATCGTCTCCATGCTCCAAATCTATTTTAAAGCCATTTTTAAGGCATTTCGCGCATACATGAAATGAACACATTTTTCTCCAAAACTATAACAGATGCAAGCTTGTATCTTGCAATCCCGAGATAATCGTCTCCATGCTCCAAATCCATTTTAAAGCCATTTCAAAGGCATTTTGCGCATACATGAAATGAACACATTTTTCTCCAAAACTATAACACATGCAAGCTTGTCCTGTTTGGTGGAGATGATATTTAATAAAATAAGTAGAAATCCACTAAAATTTTTGTTTGGTTATCTTGCAATCCCGAGATAATCGTCTCCATGCTCCAAATCCATTTTAAAGCCATTTTTAAGGCATTTCGCGCATACATGAAATGAACACATTTTTCTCCAAAACGAAAACAGATGCAAGCTTGTCCTGTTTGGTGGAGATGATATTTAATAAAATAAGTAGAAATCCACTAAAATTTTTGTTTTGTTATCTTGCAATCCGAGATAATCGTCTCCATGCTCCAAATCCATTTTAAAGCCATTTTTAAGGCATTTCGCGCATACATGAAATGAACACATTTTTCTCCAAAACTATAACAGATGCAAGCTTGTCCTGTTTGGTGGAGATGATATTTAATAAAATAAGTAGAAATCCACTAAAAGTTTTGTTTGGTTATATTGCAATCCCGAGATAATCGTCTCCATGCTCCAAATCCTTTTTAAAGCCATTTTTAAGGCATTTCGCGCATACATGAAATGAACACATTTTTCTCCAAAACTATAACAGATGCAAGCTTGTCCTGTTTGGTGGAGATGATATTTAATAAAATAAGTAGAAATCCACTAAAAGTTTTGTTTGGTTATCTTGCAATCCCGAGATAATCGTCTCCATGCTCCAAATCCATTTTAAAGCCATTTTTAAGGCATTTCGCGCATACATGAAATGAACACATTTTTCTCCAAAACGAAAACAGATGCAAGCTTGTCCTGTTTGGTGGAGATGATATTTAATAAAATAAGTAGAAATCCACTAAAATTTTTGTTTGGTTATCTTGCAATCCCGAGATAATCGTCTCCATGCTCCAAATCCATTTTAAAGCCATTTTTAAGGCATTTCGCGCATACATGAAATGAACACATTTTTCTCCAAAACTATAACAGATGCAAGCTTGTCCTGTTTGGTGGAGATGATATTTAATAAAATAAGTAGAAATCCACTAAAAGTTTTGTTTGGTTATATTGCAATCCCGAGATAATCGTCTCCATGCTCCAAATCCATTTTAAAGCCATTTTTAAGGCATTTCGCGCATACATGAAATGAACACATTTTTCTCCAAAACTATAACAGATGCAAGCTTGTCCTGTTTGGTGGAGATGATATTTAATAAAATAATTAGAAATCCACTAAAAGTTTTGTTTGGTTATCTTGCAATTTCGAGATAATCGTCTCCATGCTCCAAATCCATTTTAAAGCCATTTATAAGGCATTTCGCGCATACATGAAATGAACACATTTTTCTCCAAAACGAAAACAGATGCAAGCTTGTCCTGTTTGGTGGAGATGATATTTAATAAAATAAGTAGAAATCCACTAAAATTTTTGTTTGGTTATCTTGCAATAACGAGATAATCGTCTCCATGCTCCAAATCCATTTTAAAGCCATTTTTAAGGCATTTCGCGCATACATGAAATGAACACATTTTTCTCCAAAACTATAACAGATGCAAGCTTGTCCTGTTTGGTGGAGATGATATTTAATAAAATAAGTAGAAATCCACTAAAAGTTTTGTTTGGTTATCTTGCAATCCCGAGATAATCGTCTCCATGCTCCAAATCCATTTTAAAGCCATTTTTAAGGCATTTCGCGCATACATGAAATGAACACATTTTTCTCCAAAACGAAAACAGATGCAAGCTTGTCCTGTTTGGTGGAGATGATATTTAATAAAATAAGTAGAAATCCACTAAAATTTTTGTTTGGTTATCTTGCAATCCCGAGATAATCGTCTCCATGCTCCAAATCCATTTTAAAGCCATTTTTAAGGCATTTCGCGCATACATGAAATGAACACATTTTTCTCCAAAACGAAAACAGATGCAAGCTTGTCCTGTTTGGTGGAGATGATATTTAATAAAATAAGTAGAAATCCACTAAAATTTTTGTTTTGTTATCTTGCAATCCGAGATAATCGTCTCCATGCTCCAAATCCATTTTAAAGCCATTTTTAAGGCATTTCGCGCATACATGAAATGAACACATTTTTCTCCAAAACTATAACAGATGCAAGCTTGTCCTGTTTGGTGGAGATGATATTTAATAAAATAAGTAGAAATCCACTAAAAGTTTTGTTTGGTTATATTGCAATCCCGAGATAATCGTCTCCATGCTCCAAATCCTTTTTAAAGCCATTTTTAAGGCATTTCGCGCATACATGAAATGAACACATTTTTCTCCAAAACTATAACAGATGCAAGCTTGTCCTGTTTGGTGGAGATGATATTTAATAAAATAAGTAGAAATCCACTAAAAGTTTTGTTTGGTTATCTTGCAATCCCGAGATAATCGTCTCCATGCTCCAAATCCATTTTAAAGCCATTTTTAAGGCATTTCGCGCATACATGAAATGAACACATTTTTCTCCAAAACGAAAACAGATGCAAGCTTGTCCTGTTTGGTGGAGATGATATTTAATAAAATAAGTAGAAATCCACTAAAATTTTTGTTTGGTTATCTTGCAATCCCGAGATAATCGTCTCCATGCTCCAAATCCATTTTAAAGCCATTTTTAAGGCATTTCGCGCATACATGAAATGAACACATTTTTCTCCAAAACTATAACAGATGCAAGCTTGTCCTGTTTGGTGGAGATGATATTTAATAAAATAAGTAGAAATCCACTAAAAGTTTTGTTTGGTTATATTGCAATCCCGAGATAATCGTCTCCATGCTCCAAATCCATTTTAAAGCCATTTTTAAGGCATTTCGCGCATACATGAAATGAACACATTTTTCTCCAAAACTATAACAGATGCAAGCTTGTCCTGTTTGGTGGAGATGATATTTAATAAAATAAGTAGAAATCCACTAAAAGTTTTGTTTGGTTATCTTGCAATTTCGAGATAATCGTCTCCATGCTCCAAATCCATTTTAAAGCCATTTATAAGGCATTTCGCGCATACATGAAATGAACACATTTTTCTCCAAAACGAAAACAGATGCAAGCTTGTCCTGTTTGGTGGAGATGATATTTAATAAAATAAGTAGAAATCCACTAAAATTTTTGTTTGGTTATCTTGCAATAACGAGATAATCGTCTCCATGCTCCAAATCCATTTTAAAGCCATTTTTAAGGCATTTCGCGCATACATGAAATGAACACATTTTTCTCCAAAACTATAACAGATGCAAGCTTGTCCTGTTTGGTGGAGATGATATTTAATAAAATAAGTAGAAATCCACTAAAAGTTTTGTTTGGTTATCTTGCAATCCCGAGATAATCGTCTCCATGCTCCAAATCCATTTTAAAGCCATTTTTAAGGCATTTCGCGCATACATGAAATGAACACATTTTTCTCCAAAACGAAAACAGATGCAAGCTTGTCCTGTTTGGTGGAGATGATATTTAATAAAATAAGTAGAAATCCACTAAAATTTTTGTTTGGTTATCTTGCAATCCCGAGATAATCGTCTCCATGCTCCAAATCCATTTTAAAGCCATTTTTAAGGCATTTCGCGCATACATGAAATGAACACATTTTTCTCCAAAACTATAACAGATGCAAGCTTGTCCTGTTTGGTGGAGATGATATTTAATAAAATAAGTAGAAATCCACTAAAAGTTTTGTTTGGTTATATTGCAATCCCGAGATAATCGTCTCCATGCTCCAAATCCATTTTAAAGCCATTTTTAAGGCATTTCGCGCATACATGAAATGAACACATTTTTCTCCAAAACTATAACAGATGCAAGCTTGTCCTGTTTGGTGGAGATGATATTTAATAAAATAAGTAGAAATCCACTAAAATTTTTGTTTGGTTATCTTGCAATCCCGAGATAATCGTCTCCATGCTCCAAATCCATTTTAAAGCCATTTTTAAGGCATTTCGCGCATACATGAAATGAACACATTTTTCTCCAAAACTATAACAGATGCAAGCTTGTCCTGTTTGGTGGAGATGATATTTAATAAAATAAGTAGAAATCCACTAAAAGTTTTGTTTGGTTATATTGCAATCCCGAGATAATCGTCTCCATGCTCCAAATCCATTTTAAAGCCATTTTTAAGGCATTTCGCGCATACATGAAATGAACACATTTTTCTCCAAAACTATAACAGATGCAAGCTTGTCCTGTTTGGTGGAGATGATATTTAATAAAATAAGTAGAAATCCACTAAAAGTTATGTTTGGTTATCTTGCAATCCCGAGATAATCGTCTCCATGCTCCAAATCCATTTTAAAGCCATTTTTAAGGCATTTCGCGCATACATGAAATGAACACATTTTTCTCCAAAACTATAACAGATGCAAGCTTGTCCTGTTTGGTGGAGATGATATTTAATAAAATAAGTAGAAATCCACTAAAAGTTTTGTTTGGTTATATTGCAATCCCGAGATAATCGTCTCCATGCTCCAAATGCATTTTAAAGCCATTTTTAAGGCATTTCGCGCATACATGAAATGAACACATTTTTCTCCAAAACTATAACAGATGCAAGCTTGTCCTGTTTGGTGGAGATGATATTTAATAAAATAAGTAGAAATCCACTAAAATTTTTGTTTGGTTATCTTGCAATCCCGAGATAATCGTCTCCATGCTCCAAATCCATTTTAAAGCCATTTTTAAGGCATTTCGCGCATACATGAAATGAACACATTTTTCTCCAAAACTATAACAGATGCAAGCTTGTCCTGTTTGGTGGAGATGATATTTAATAAAATAAGTAGAAATCCACTAAAAGTTTTGTTTGGTTATATTGCAATCCCGAGATAATCGTCTCCATGCTCCAAATCAATTTTAAAGCCATTTTTAAGGCATTTCGCGCATACATGAAATGAACACATTTTTCTCCAAAACTATAACAGATGCAAGCTTGTCCTGTTTGGTGGAGATGATATTTAATAAAATAAGTAGAAATCCACTAAAAGTTTTGTTTGGTTATCTTGCAATCCCGAGATAATCGTCTCCATGCTCCAAATCCATTTTAAAGCCATTTTTAAGGCATTTCGCGCATACATGAAATGAACACATTTTTCTCCAAAACGAAAACAGATGCAAGCTTGTCCTGTTTGGTGGAGATGATATTTAATAAAATAAGTAGAAATCCACTAAAATTTTTGTTTGGTTATCTTGCAATCCCGAGATAATCGTCTCCATGCTCCAAATCCATTTTAAAGCCATTTTTAAGGCATTTCGCGCATACATGAAATGAACACATTTTTCTCCAAAACTATAACAGATGCAAGCTTGTCCTGTTTGGTGGAGATGATATTTAATAAAATAAGTAGAAATCCACTAAAAGTTTTGTTTGGTTATATTGCAATCCCGAGATAATCGTCTCCATGCTCCAAATCCATTTTAAAGCCATTTTTAAGGCATTTCGCGCATACATGAAATGAACACATTTTTCTCCAAAACTATAACAGATGCAAGCTTGTCCTGTTTGGTGGAGATGATATTTAATAAAATAAGTAGAAATCCACTAAAAGTTTTGTTTGGTTATCTTGCAATCCCGAGATAATCGTCTCCATGCTCCAAATCCATTTTAAAGCCATTTTTAAGGCATTTCGCGCATACATGAAATGAACACATTT
Organism: Anomaloglossus baeobatrachus; assembly: GCF_048569485.1. NCBI lineage: Eukaryota > Metazoa > Chordata > Amphibia > Anura > Aromobatidae > Anomaloglossus > Anomaloglossus baeobatrachus. The sequence goes on along the minus strand of NW_027443595.1, from coordinate 139,635 downwards.
TTCTCCAAAACGAAAACAGATGCAAGCTTGTCCTGTTTGGTGGAGATGATATTTAATAAAATAAGTAGAAATCCACTAAAATTTTTGTTTGGTTATCTTGCAATCCCGAGATAATCGTCTCCATGCTCCAAATCCATTTTAAAGCCATTTTTAAGGCATTTCGCGCATACATGAAATGAACACATTTTTCTCCAAAACTATAACAGATGCAAGCTTGTCCTGTTTGGTGGAGATGATATTTAATAAAATAAGTAGAAATCCACTAAAAGTTTTGTTTGGTTATCTTGCAATCCCGAGATAATCGTCTCCATGCTCCAAATCCATTTTAAAGCCATTTTTAAGGCATTTCGCGCATACATGAAATGAACACATTTTTCTTCAAAACTATAACAGATGCAAGCTTGTCCTGTTTGGTGGAGATGATATTTAATAAAATAAGTAGAAATCCACTAAAAGTTTTGTTTGGTTATCTTGCAATCCCGAGATAATCGTCTCCATGCTCCAAACCCATTTTAAAGCCATTTTTAAGGCATTTCGCGCATACATGAAATGAACACATTTTTCTCCAAAACTATAACAGATGCAAGCTTGTCCTGTTTGGTGGAGATGATATTTAATAAAATAAGTAGAAATCCACTAAAAGTTTTGTTTGGTTATCTTGCAATCCCGAGATAATCGTCTCCATGCTCCAAATCCATTTTAAAGCCATTTTTAAGGCATTTCGCGCATACATGAAATGAACACATTTTTCTCCAAAACGAAAACAGATGCAAGCTTGTCCTGTTTGGTGGAGATGATATTTAATAAAATAAGTAGAAATCCACTAAAATTTTTGTTTGGTTATCTTGCAATCCCGAGATAATCGTCTCCATGCTCCAAATCCATTTTAAAGCCATTTTTAAGGCATTTCGCGCATACATGAAATGAACACATTTTTCTCCAAAACGAAAACAGATGCAAGCTTGTCCTGTTTGGTGGAGATGATATTTAATAAAATAAGTAGAAATCCACTAAAAGTTTTGTTTGGTTATATTGCAATCCCGAGATAATCGTCTCCATGCTCCAAATCCATTTTAAAGCCATTTTTAAGGCATTTCGCGCATACATGAAATGAACACATTTTTCTCCAAAACTATAACAGATGCAAGCTTGTCCTGTTTGGTGGAGATGATATTTAATAAAATAAGTAGAAATCCACTAAAAGTTTTGTTTGGTTATCTTGCAATCCCGAGATAATCGTCTCCATGCTCCAAATCCATTTTAAAGCCATGTTTAAGGCATTTCGCGCATACATGAAATGAACACATTTTTCTCCAAAACTATAACAGATGCAAGCTTGTCCTGTTTGGTGGAGATGATATTTAATAAAATAAGTAGAAATCCACTAAAAGTTTTGTTTGGTTATATTGCAATCCCGAGATAATCGTCTCCATGCTCCAAATCCATTTTAAAGCCATTTTTAAGGCATTTCGCGCATACATGAAATGAACACATTTTTCTCCAAAACTATAACAGATGCAAGCTTGTCCTGTTTGGTGGAGATGATATTTAATAAAATTAGTAGAAATCCACTAAAAGTTATGTTTGGTTATCTTGCAATCCCGAGATAATCGTCTCCATGCTCCAAATCCATTTTAAAGCCATTTTTAAGGCATTTCGCGCATACATGAAATGAACACATTTTTCTCCAAAACTATAACAGATGCAAGCTTGTCCTGTTTGGTGGAGATGATATTTAATAAAATAAGTAGAAATCCACTAAAAGTTTTGTTTGGTTATATTGCAATCCCGAGATAATCGTCTCCATGCTCCAAATGCATTTTAAAGCCATTTTTAAGGCATTTCGCGCATACATGAAATGAACACATTTTTCTCCAAAACTATAACAGATGCAAGCTTGTCCTGTTTGGTGGAGATGATATTTAATAAAATAAGTAGAAATCCACTAAAATTTTTGTTTGGTTATCTTGCAATCCCGAGATAATCGTCTCCATGCTCCAAATCCATTTTAAAGCCATTTTTAAGGCATTTCGCGCATACATGAAATGAACACATTTTTCTCCAAAACTATAACAGATGCAAGCTTGTCCTGTTTGGTGGAGATGATATTTAATAAAATAAGTAGAAATCCACTAAAAGTTTTGTTTGGTTATATTGCAATCCCGAGATAATCGTCTCCATGCTCCAAATCAATTTTAAAGCCATTTTTAAGGCATTTCGCGCATACATGAAATGAACACATTTTTCTCCAAAACTATAACAGATGCAAGCTTGTCCTGTTTGGTGGAGATGATATTTAATAAAATAAGTAGAAATCCACTAAAAGTTTTGTTTGGTTATCTTGCAATCCCGAGATAATCGTCTCCATGCTCCAAATCCATTTTAAAGCCATTTTTAAGGCATTTCGCGCATACATGAAATGAACACATTTTTCTCCAAAACGAAAACAGATGCAAGCTTGTCCTGTTTGGTGGAGATGATATTTAATAAAATAAGTAGAAATCCACTAAAATTTTTGTTTGGTTATCTTGCAATCCCGAGATAATCGTCTCCATGCTCCAAATCCATTTTAAAGCCATTTTTAAGGCATTTCGCGCATACATAAAATGAACACATTTTTCTCCAAAACTATAACAGATGCAAGCTTGTCCTGTTTGGTGGAGATGATATTTAATAAAATAAGTAGAAATCCACTAAAAGTTTTGTTTGGTTATATTGCAATCCCGAGATAATCGTCTCCATGCTCCAAATCCATTTTAAAGCCATTTTTAAGGCATTTCGCGCATACATGAAATGAACACATTTTTCTCCAAAACTATAACAGATGCAAGCTTGTCCTGTTTGGTGGAGATGATATTTAATAAAATAAGTAGAAATCCACTAAAAGTTTTGTTTGGTTATCTTGCAATCCCGAGATAATCGTCTCCATGCTCCAAATCCATTTTAAAGCCATTTTTAAGGCATTTCGCGCATACATGAAATGAACACATTTTTCTCCAAAACGAAAACAGATGCAAGCTTGTCCTGTTTGGTGGAGATGATATTTAATAAAATAAGTAGAAATCCACTAAAATTTTTGTTTGGTTATCTTGCAATCCCGAGATAATCGTCTCCATGCTCCAAATCCATTTTAAAGCCATTTTTAAGGCATTTCGCGCATACATGAAATGAACACATTTTTCTCCAAAACTATAACAGATGCAAGCTTGTCCTGTTTGGTGGAGATGATATTTAATAAAATAAGTAGAAATCCACTAAAAGTTTTGTTTGGTTATCTTGCAATCCCGAGATAATCGTCTCCATGCTCCAAATCCATTTTAAAGCCATTTTTAAGGCATTTCGCGCATACATGAAATGAACACATTTTTCTTCAAAACTATAACAGATGCAAGCTTGTCCTGTTTGGTGGAGATGATATTTAATAAAATAAGTAGAAATCCACTAAAAGTTTTGTTTGGTTATCTTGCAATCCCGAGATAATCGTCTCCATGCTCCAAACCCATTTTAAAGCCATTTTTAAGGCATTTCGCGCATACATGAAATGAACACATTTTTCTCCAAAACTATAACAGATGCAAGCTTGTCCTGTTTGGTGGAGATGATATTTAATAAAATAAGTAGAAATCCACTAAAAGTTTTGTTTGGTTATCTTGCAATCCCGAGATAATCGTCTCCATGCTCCAAATCCATTTTAAAGCCATTTTTAAGGCATTTCGCGCATACATGAAATGAACACATTTTTCTCCAAAACGAAAACAGATGCAAGCTTGTCCTGTTTGGTGGAGATGATATTTAATAAAATAAGTAGAAATCCACTAAAATTTTTGTTTGGTTATCTTGCAATCCCGAGATAATCGTCTCCATGCTCCAAATCCATTTTAAAGCCATTTTTAAGGCATTTCGCGCATACATGAAATGAACACATTTTTCTCCAAAACGAAAACAGATGCAAGCTTGTCCTGTTTGGTGGAGATGATATTTAATAAAATAAGTAGAAATCCACTAAAAGTTTTGTTTGGTTATATTGCAATCCCGAGATAATCGTCTCCATGCTCCAAATCCATTTTAAAGCCATTTTTAAGGCATTTCGCGCATACATGAAATGAACACATTTTTCTCCAAAACTATAACAGATGCAAGCTTGTCCTGTTTGGTGGAGATGATATTTAATAAAATAAGTAGAAATCCACTAAAAGTTTTGTTTGGTTATCTTGCAATCCCGAGATAATCGTCTCCATGCTCCAAATCCATTTTAAAGCCATTTTTAAGGCATTTCGCGCATACATGAAATGAACACATTTTTCTCCAAAACGAAAACAGATGCAAGCTTGTCCTGTTTGGTGGAGATGATATTTAATAAAATAAGTAGAAATCCACTAAAATTTTTGTTTGGTTATCTTGCAATCCCGAGATAATCGTCTCCATGCTCCAAATCCATTTTAAAGCCATTTTTAAGGCATTTCGCGCATACATGAAATGAACACATTTTTCTCCAAAACTATAACAGATGCAAGCTTGTCCTGTTTGGTGGAGATGATATTTAATAAAATAAGTAGAAATCCACTAAAAGTTTTGTTTGGTTATATTGCAATCCCGAGATAATCGTCTCCATGCTCCAAATCCATTTTAAAGCCATTTTTAAGGCATTTCGCGCATACATGAAATGAACACATTTTTCTCCAAAACTATAACAGATGCAAGCTTGTCCTGTTTGGTGGAGATGATATTTAATAAAATAAGTAGAAATCCACTAAAAGTTTTGTTTGGTTATCTTGCAATCCCGAGATAATCGTCTCCATGCTCCAAATCCATTTTAAAGCCATTTTTAAGGCATTTCGCGCATACATGAAATGAACACATTTTTCTCCAAAACGAAAACAGATGCAAGCTTGTCCTGTTTGGTGGAGATGATATTTAATAAAATAAGTAGAAATCCACTAAAATTTTTGTTTGGTTATCTTGCAATCCCGAGATAATCGTCTCCATGCTCCAAATCCATTTTAAAGCCATTTTTAAGGCATTTCGCGCATACATGAAATGAACACATTTTTCTCCAAAACTATAACAGATGCAAGCTTGTCCTGTTTGGTGGAGATGATATTTAATAAAATAAGTAGAAATCCACTAAAAGTTTTGTTTGGTTATCTTGCAATCCCGAGATAATCGTCTCCATGCTCCAAATCCATTTTAAAGCCATTTTTAAGGCATTTCGCGCATACATGAAATGAACACATTTTTCTCCAAAACGAAAACAGATGCAAGCTTGTCCTGTTTGGTGGAGATGATATTTAATAAAATAAGTAGAAATCCACTAAAATTTTTGTTTGGTTATCTTGCAATCCCGAGATAATCGTCTCCATGCTCCAAATCCATTTTAAAGCCATTTTTAAGGCATTTCGCGCATACATGAAATGAACACATTTTTCTCCAAAACTATAACAGATGCAAGCTTGTCCTGTTTGGTGGAGATGATATTTAATAAAATAAGTAGAAATCCACTAAAAGTTTTGTTTGGTTATATTGCAATCCCGAGATAATCGTCTCCATGCTCCAAATCCATTTTAAAGCCATTTTTAAGGCATTTCGCGCATACATGAAATGAACACATTTTTCTCCAAAACTATAACAGATGCAAGCTTGTCCTGTTTGGTGGAGATGATATTTAATAAAATAAGTAGAAATCCACTAAAAGTTTTGTTTGGTTATCTTGCAATCCCGAGATAATCGTCTCCATGCTCCAAATCCATTTTAAAGCCATTTTTAAGGCATTTCGCGCATACATGAAATGAACACATTTTTCTCCAAAACTATAACAGATGCAAGCTTGTCCTGTTTGGTGGAGATGATATTTAATAAAATAAGTAGAAATCCACTAAAATTTTTGTTTGGTTATCTTGCAATCCCGAGATAATCGTCTCCATGCTCCAAATCCATTTTAAAGCCATTTTTAAGGCATTTCGCGCATACATGAAATGAACACATTTTTCTCCAAAACTATAACAGATGCAAGCTTGTCCTGTTTGGTGGAGATGATATTTAATAAAATAAGTAGAAATCCACTAAAAGTTTTGTTTGGTTATATTGCAATCCCGAGATAATCGTCTCCATGCTCCAAATCCATTTTAAAGCCATTTTTAAGGCATTTCGCGCATACATGAAATGAACACATTTTTCTCCAAAACTATAACAGATGCAAGCTTGTCCTGTTTGGTGGAGATGATATTTAATAAAATAAGTAGAAATCCACTAAAAGTTTTGTTTGGTTATCTTGCAATCCCGAGATAATCGTCTCCATGCTCCAAATCCATTTTAAAGCCATTTTTAAGGCATTTCGCGCATACATGAAATGAACACATTTTTCTCCAAAACTATAACAGATGCAAGCTTGTCCTGTTTGGTGGAGATGATATTTAATAAAATAAGTAGAAATCCACTAAAAGTTTTGTTTGGTTATATTGCAATCCCGAGATAATCGTCTCCATGCTCCAAATCCATTTTAAAGCCATTTTTAAGGCATTTCGCGCATACATGAAATGAACACATTTTTCTCCAAAACTATAACAGATGCAAGCTTGTCCTGTTTGGTGGAGATGATATTTAATAAAATAAGTAGAAATCCACTAAAAGTTTTGTTTGGTTATCTTGCAATCCCGAGATAATCGTCTCCATGCTCCAAATCCATTTTAAAGCCATTTTTAAGGCATTTCGCGCATACATGAAATGAACACATTTTTCTCCAAAACGAAAACAGATGCAAGCTTGTCCTGTTTGGTGGAGATGATATTTAATAAAATAAGTAGAAATCCACTAAAATTTTTGTTTGGTTATCTTGCAATCCCGAGATAATCGTCTCCATGCTCCAAATCCATTTTAAAGCCATTTTTAAGGCATTTCGCGCATACATGAAATGAACACATTTTTCTCCAAAACTATAACAGATGCAAGCTTTTCCTGTTTGGTGGAGATGATATTTAATAAAATAAGTAGAAATCCACTAAAAGTTTTGTTTGGTTATATTGCAATCCCGAGATAATCGTCTCCATGCTCCAAATCCATTTTAAAGCCATTTTTAAGGCATTTCGCGCATACATGAAATGAACACATTTTTCTCCAAAACTATAACAGATGCAAGCTTGTCCTGTTTGGTGGAGATGATATTTAATAAAATAAGTAGAAATCCACTAAAAGTTTTGTTTGGTTATCTTGCAATCCCGAGATAATCGTCTCCATGCTCCAAATCCATTTTAAAGCCATTTTTAAGGCATTTCGCGCATACATGAAATGAACACATTTTTCTCCAAAACGAAAACAGATGCAAGCTTGTCCTGTTTGGTGGAGATGATATTTAATAAAATAAGTAGAAATCCACTAAAATTTTTGTTTGGTTATCTTGCAATCCCGAGATAATCGTCTCCATGCTCCAAATCCATTTTAAAGCCATTTTTAAGGCATTTCGCGCATACATGAAATGAACACATTTTTCTCCAAAACTATAACAGATGCAAGCTTGTCCTGTTTGGTGGAGATGATATTTAATAAAATAAGTAGAAATCCACTAAAAGTTTTGTTTGGTTATATTGCAATCCCGAGATAATCGTCTCCATGCTCCAAATCCATTTTAAAGCCATTTTTAAGGCATTTCGCGCATACATGAAATGAACACATTTTTCTCCAAAACTATAACAGATGCAAGCTTGTCCTGTTTGGTGGAGATGATATTTAATAAAATAAGTAGAAATCCACTAAAAGTTTTGTTTGGTTATCTTGCAATCCCGAGATAATCGTCTCCATGCTCCAAATCCATTTTAAAGCCATTTTTAAGGCATTTCGCGCATACATGAAATGAACACATTTTTCTCCAAAACGAAAACAGATGCAAGCTTGTCCTGTTTGGTGGAGATGATATTTAATAAAATAAGTAGAAATCCACTAAAATTTTTGTTTGGTTATCTTGCAATCCCGAGATAATCGTCTCCATGCTCCAAATCCATTTTAAAGCCATTTTTAAGGCATTTCGCGCATACATGAAATGAACACATTTTTCTCCAAAACTATAACAGATGCAAGCTTGTCCTGTTTGGTGGAGATGATATTTAATAAAATAAGTAGAAATCCACTAAAAGTTTTGTTTGGTTATCTTGCAATCCCGAGATAATCGTCTCCATGCTCCAAATCCATTTTAAAGCCATTTTTAAGGCATTTCGCGCATACATGAAATGAACACATTTTTCTCCAAAACTATAACAGATGCAAGCTTGTCCTGTTTGGTGGAGATGATATTTAATAAAATAAGTAGAAATCCACTAAAAGTTTTGTTTGGTTATCTTGCAATCCCGAGATAATCGTCTCCATGCTCCAAACCCATTTTAAAGCCATTTTTAAGGCATTTCGCGCATACATGAAATGAACACATTTTTCTCCAAAACTATAACAGATGCAAGCTTGTCCTGTTTGGTGGAGATGATATTTAATAAAATAAGTAGAAATCCACTAAAAGTTTTGTTTGGTTATCTTGCAATCCCGAGATAATCGTCTCCATGCTCCAAATCCATTTTAAAGCCATTTTTAAGGCATTTCGCGCATACATGAAATGAACACATTTTTCTCCAAAACGAAAACAGATGCAAGCTTGTCCTGTTTGGTGGAGATGATATTTAATAAAATAAGTAGAAATCCACTAAAATTTTTGTTTGGTTATCTTGCAATCCCGAGATAATCGTCTCCATGCTCCAAATCCATTTTAAAGCCATTTTTAAGGCATTTCGCGCATACATGAAATGAACACATTTTTCTCCAAAACTATAACAGATGCAAGCTTGTCCTGTTTGGTGGAGATGATATTTAATAAAATAAGTAGAAATCCACTAAAAGTTTTGTTTGGTTATCTTGCAATCCCGAGATAATCGTCTCCATGCTCCAAATCCATTTTAAAGCCATTTTTAAGGCATTTCGCGCATACATGAAATGAACACATTTTTCTCCAAAACTATAACAGATGCAAGCTTGTCCTGTTTGGTGGAGATGATATTTAATAAAATAAGTAGAAATCCACTAAAAGTTTTGTTTGGTTATATTGCAATCCCGAGATAATCGTCTCCATGCTCCAAATCCATTTTAAAGCCATTTTTAAGGCATTTCGCGCATACATGAAATGAACACATTTTTCTCCAAAACTATAACAGATGCAAGCTTGTCCTGTTTGGTGGAGATGATATTTAATAAAATAAGTAGAAATCCACTAAAAGTTTTGTTTGGTTATCTTGCAATCCCGAGATAATCGTCTCCATGCTCCAAATCCATTTTAAAGCCATTTTTAAGGCATTTCGCGCATACATGAAATTAACACATTTTTCTCCAAAACTATAACAGATGCAAGCTTGTCCTGTTTGGTGGAGATGATATTTAATAAAATAAGTAGAAATCCACTAAAATTTTTGTTTGGTTATCTTGCAATCCCGAGATAATCGTCTCCATGCTCCAAATCCATTTTAAAGACATTTTTAAGGCATTTCGCGCATACATGAAATGAACACATTTTTCTCCAAAACTATAACAGATGCAAGCTTGTCCTGTTTGGTGGAGATGATATTTAATAAAATAAGTAGAAATCCACTAAAAGTTTTGTTTGGTTATATTGCAATCCCGAGATAATCGTCTCCATGCTCCAAATCCATTTTAAAGCCATTTTTAAGGCATTTCGCGCATACATGAAATGAACACATTTTTCTCCAAAACTATAACAGATGCAAGCTTGTCCTGTTTGGTGGAGATGATATTTAATAAAATAAGTAGAAATCCACTAAAAGTTTTGTTTGGTTATATTGCAATCCGAGATAATCGTCTCCATGCTCCAAATCCATTTTAAAGCCATTTTTAAGGCATTTCGCGCATACATGAAATGAACACATTTTTCTCCAAAACTATAACAGATGCAAGCTTGTCCTGTTTGGTGGAGATGATATTTAATAAAATAAGTAGAAATCCACTAAAAGTTTTGTTTGGTTATCTTGCAATCCCGAGATAATAGTCTCCATGCTCCAAATCCATTTTAAAGCCATTTTTAAGGCATTTCGCGCATACATGAAATGAACACATTTTTCTCCAAAACGAAAACAGATGCAAGCTTGTCCTGTTTGGTGGAGATGATATTTAATAAAATAAGTAGAAATCCACTAAAATTTTTGTTTGGTTATCTTGCAATCCCGAGATAATCGTCTCCATGCTCCAAATCCATTTTAAAGCCATTTTTAAGGCATTTCGCGCATACATGAAATGAACACATTTTTCTCCAAAACTATAACAGATGCAAGCTTGTCCTGTTTGGTGGAGATGATATTTAATAAAATAAGTAGAAATCCACTAAAAGTTTTGTTTGGTTATCTTGCAATCCCGAGATAATCGTCTCCATGCTCCAAATCCATTTTAAAGCCATTTTTAAGGCATTTCGCGCATACATGAAATGAACACATTTTTCTCCAAAACTATAACAGATGCAAGCTTGTCCTGTTTGGTGGAGATGATATTTAATAAAATAAGTAGAAATCCACTAAAAGTTTTGTTTGGTTATCTTGCAATCCCGAGATAATCGTCTCCATGCTCCAAATCCATTTTAAAGCCATTTTTAAGGCATTTCGCGCATACATGAAATGAACACATTTTTCTCCAAAACTATAACAGATGCAAGCTTGTCCTGTTTGGTGGAGATGATATTTAATAAAATAAGTAGAAATCCACTAAAAGTTTTGTTTGGTTATCTTGCAATCCCGAGATAATCGTCTCCATGCTCCAAATCCATTTTAAAGCCATTTTTAAGGCATTTCGCGCATACATGAAATGAACACATTTTTCTCCAAAACGAAAACAGATGCAAGCTTGTCCTGTCTGGTGGAGATGATATTTAATAAAATAAGTAGAAATCCACTAAAATTTTTGTTTGGTTATCTTGCAATCCCGAGATAATCGTCTCCATGCTCCAAATCCATTTTAAAGCCATTTTTAAGGCATTTCGCGCATACATGAAATGAACACATTTTTCTCCAAAACTATAACAGATGCAAGCTTGTCCTGTTTGGTGGAGATGATATTTAATAAAATAAGTAGAAATCCACTAAAAGTTTTGTTTGGTTATCTTGCAATCCCGAGATAATCGTCTCCATGCTCCAAATCCATTTTAAAGCCATTTTTAAGGCATTTCGCGCATACATGAAATGAACACATTTTTCTCCAAAACTATAACAGATGCAAGCTTGTCCTGTTTGGTGGAGATGATATTTAATAAAATAAGTAGAAATCCACTAAAAGTTTTGTTTGGTTATATTGCAATCCCGAGATAATCGTCTCCATGCTCCAAATCCATTTTAAAGCCATTTTTAAGGCATTTCGCGCATACATGAAATGAACACATTTTTCTCCAAAACTATAACAGATGCAAGCTTGTCCTGTTTGGTGGAGATGATATTTAATAAAATAAGTAGAAATCCACTAAAAGTTTTGTTTGGTTATCTTGCAATCCCGAGATAATCGTCTCCATGCTCCAAATCCATTTTAAAGCCATTTTTAAGGCATTTCGCGCATACATGAAATGAACACATTTTTCTCCAAAACTATAACAGATGCAAGCTTGTCCTGTTTGGTGGAGATGATATTTAATAAAATAAGTAGAAATCCACTAAAATTTTTGTTTGGTTATCTTGCAATCCCGAGATAATCGTCTCCATGCTCCAAATCCATTTTAAAGACATTTTTAAGGCATTTCGCGCATACATGAAATGAACACATTTTTCTCCAAAACTATAACAGATGCAAGCTTGTCCTGTTTGGTGGAGATGATATTTAATAAAATAAGTAGAAATCCACTAAAAGTTTTGTTTGGTTATATTGCAATCCCGAGATAATCGTCTCCATGCTCCAAATCCATTTTAAAGCCATTTTTAAGGCATTTCGCGCATACATGAAATGAACACATTTTTCTCCAAAACTATAACAGATGCAAGCTTGTCCTGTTTGGTGGAGATGATATTTAATAAAATAAGTAGAAATCCACTAAAAGTTTTGTTTGGTTATCTTGCAATCCCGAGATAATCGTCTCCATGCTCCAAATCCATTTTAAAGCCATTTTTAAGGCATTTCGCGCATACATGAAATGAACACATTTTTCTCCAAAACTATAACATGCAAGCTTGTCCTGTTTGGTGGAGATGATATTTAATAAAATAAGTAGAAATCCACTAAAAGTTTTGTTTGGTTATCTTGCAATCCCGAGATAATCGTCTCCATGCTCCAAATCCATTTTAAAGCCATTTTTAAGGCATTTCGCGCATACATGAAATGAACACATTTTTCTCCAAAACTATAACAGATGCAAGCTTGTCCTGTTTGGTGGAGATGATATTTAATAAAATAAGTAGAAATCCACTAAAAGTTTTGTTTGGTTATCTTGCAATCCCGAGATAATCGTCTCCATGATCCAAATCCATTTTAAAGCCATTTTTAAGGCATTTCGCGCATACATGAAATGAACACATTTTTCTCCAAAACTATAACAGATGCAAGCTTGTCCTGTTTGGTGGAGATGATATTTAATAAAATAAGTAGAAATCCACTAAAAGTTTTGTTTGGTTATCTTGCAATCCCGAGATAATCGTCTCCATGCTCCAAATCCATTTTAAAGCCATTTTTAAGGCATTTCGCGCATACATGAAATGAACACATTTTTCTCCAAAACTATAACAGATGCAAGCTTGTCCTGTTTGGTGGAGATGATATTTAATAAAATAAGTAGAAATCCACTAAAAGTTTTTTTTGGTTATCTTGCAATCCCGAGATAATCGTCTCCATGCTCCAAATCCATTTTAAAGCCATTTTTAAGGCATTTCGCGCATACATGAAATGAACACATTTTTCTCCAAAACTATAACAGATGCAAGCTTGTCCTGTTTGGTGGAGATGATATTTAATAAAATAAATAGAAATCCACTAAAAGTTTTGTTTGGTTATCTTGCAATCCCGAGATAATCGTCTCCATGCTCCAAATCCATTTTAAAGCCATTTTTAAGGCATTTCGCGCATACATGAAATGAACACATTTTTCTCCAAAACTATAACAGATGCAAGCTTGTCCTGTTTGGTGGAGATGATATTTAATAAAATAAGTAGAAATCCACTAAAAGTTTTGTTTGGTTATATTGCAATCCCGAGATAATCGTCTCCATGCTCCAAATCCATTTTAAAGCCATTTTTAAGGCATTTCGCGCATACAATAATAATAATAATAACATTTCGCGCATACATGAAATGAACACATTTTTCTCCAAAACTATAACAGATGCAAGCTTGTCCTGTTTGGTGGAGATAATATTTAATAAAATAAGTAGAAATCTACTAAAAGTTTCGTTTGTTTATATTGCCATCCTGAGATAATCGTCTCCATGCTCCAAATCCATTTTAAAGCCATTTCAAAGGCATTTTGCGCATACATGAAATGAACACATTTTTCTCCAAAACTATAACACATGCAAGCTTGTCCTGTTTGGTGGAGATAATATTTAATAAAATAAGTAGAAATCTACTAAAAGTTTCGTTTGTTTATATTGCCATCCTGAGATAATCGTCTCCATGCTCCAAATCCATTTTAAAGCCATTTCAAAGGCATTTTGCGCATACATGAAATGAACACATTTTTCTCCAAAACTATAACAGATGCAAGCTTGTCCTGTTTGGTGGAGATGATATTTAATAAAATAAGTAGAAATCCACTAAAATTTTTGTTTGGTTATCTTGCAATCCCGAGATAATCGTCTCCATGCTCCAAATCCATTTTAAAGCCATTTTTAAGGCATTTCGCGCATACATGAAATGAACACATTTTTCTCCAAAACTATAACAGATGCAAGCTTGTCCTGTTTGGTGGAGATGATATTTAATAAAATAAGTAGAAATCCACTAAAAGTTTTGTTTGGTTATATTGCAATCCCGAGATAATCGTCTCCATGCTCCAAATCCATTTTAAAGCCATTTTTAAGGCATTTCGCGCATACATGAAATGAACACATTTTTCTCCAAAACTATAACAGATGCAAGCTTGTCCTGTTTGGTGGAGATGATATTTAATAAAATAAGTAGAAATCCACTAAAAGTTTTGTTTGGTTATCTTGCAATCCCGAGATAATCGTCTCCATGCTCCAAATCCATTTTAAAGCCATTTTTAAGGCATTTCGCGCATACATGAAATGAACACATTTTTCTCCAAAACGAAAACAGATGCAAGCTTGTCCTGTTTGGTGGAGATGATATTTAATAAAATAAGTAGAAATCCACTAAATTTTTTGTTTGGTTATCTTGCAATCCCGAGATAATCGTCTCCATGCTCCAAATCCATTTTAAAGCCATTTTTAAGGCATTTCGCGCATACATGAAATGAACACATTTTTCTCCAAAACTATAACAGATGCAAGCTTGTCCTGTTTGGTGGAGATGATATTTAATAAAATAAGTAGAAATCCACTAAAAGTTTTGTTTGGTTATCTTGCAATCCCGAGATAATCGTCTCCATGCTCCAAATCCATTTTAAAGCCATTTTTAAGGCATTTCGCGCATACATGAAATGAACACATTTTTCTCCAAAACTATAACAGATGCAAGCTTGTCCTGTTTGGTGGAGATGATATTTAATAAAATAAGTAGAAATCCACTAAAAGTTTTGTTTGGTTATCTTGCAATCCCGAGATAATCGTCTCCATGCTCCAAATCCATTTTAAAGCCATTTTTAAGGCATTTCGCGCATACATGAAATGAACACATTTTTCTCCAAAACGAAAACAGATGCAAGCTTGTCCTGTTTGGTGGAGATGATATTTAATAAAATAAGTAGAAATCCACTAAAATTTTTGTTTGGTTATCTTGCAATCCCGAAATAATCGTCTCCATGCTCCAAATCCATTTTAAAGCCATTTTTAAGGCATTTCGCGCATACATGAAATGAACACATTTTTCTCCAAAACTATAACAGATGCAAGCTTGTCCTGTTTGGTGGAGATGATATTTAATAAAATAAGTAGAAATCCACTAAAAGTTTTGTTTGGTTATATTGCAATCCCGAGATAATCGTCTCCATGCTCCAAATCCATTTTAAAGCCATTTTTAAGGCATTTCGCGCATACATGAAATGAACACATTTTTCTCCAAAACTATAACAGATGCAAGCTTGTCCTGTTTGGTGGAGATGATATTTAATAAAATAAGTAGAAATCCACTAAAAGTTTTGTTTGGTTATCTTGCAATCCCGAGATAATCGTCTCCATGCTCCAAATCCATTTTAAAGCCATTTTTAAGGCATTTCGCGCATACATGAAATGAACACATTTTTCTCCAAAACGAAAACAGATGCAAGCTTGTCCTGTTTGGTGGAGATGATATTTAATAAAATAAGTAGAAATCCACTAAAATTTTTGTTTGGTTATCTTGCAATCCCGAGATAATCGTCTCCATGCTCCAAATCCATTTTAAAGCCATTTTTAAGGCATTTCGCGCATACATGAAATGAACACATTTTTCTCCAAAACTATAACAGATGCAAGCTTGTCCTGTTTGGTGGAGATGATATTTAATAAAATAAGTAGAAATCCACTAAAAGTTTTGTTTGGTTATCTTGCAATCCCGAGATAATCGTCTCCATGCTCCAAATCCATTTTAAAGCCATTTTTAAGGCATTTCGCGCATACATGAAATGAACACATTTTTCTCCAAAACTATAACAGATGCAAGCTTGTCCTGTTTGGTGGAGATGATATTTAATAAAATAAGTAGAAATCCACTAAAAGTTTTGTTTGGTTATCTTGCAATCCCGAGATAATCGTCTCCATGCTCCAAATCCATTTTAAAGCCATTTTTAAGGCATTTCGCGCATACATGAAATGAACACATTTTTCTCCAAAACTATAACAGATGCAAGCTTGTCCTGTTTGGTGGAGATGATATTTAATAAAATAAGTAGAAATCCACTAAAAGTTTTGTTTGGTTATCTTGCAATCCCGAGATAATCGTCTCCATGCTCCAAATCCATTTTAAAGCCATTTTTAAGGCATTTCGCGCATACATGAAATGAACACATTTTTCTCCAAAACGAAAACAGATGCAAGCTTGTCCTGTTTGGTGGAGATGATATTTAATAAAATAAGTAGAAATCCACTAAAATTTTTGTTTGGTTATCTTGCAATCCCGAGATAATCGTCTCCATGCTCCAAATCCATTTTAAAGCCATTTTTAAGGCATTTCGCGCATACATGAAATGAACACATTTTTCTCCAAAACTATAACAGATGCAAGCTTGTCCTGTTTGGTGGAGATGATATTTAATAATATAAGTAGAAATCCACTAAAAGTTTTGTTTGGTTATCTTGCAATCCCGAGTTAATCGTCTCCATGCTCCAAATCCATTTTAAAGCCATTTTTAAGGCATTTCGCGCATACATGAAATGAACACATTTTTCTCCAAAACTATAACAGATGCAAGCTTGTCCTGTTTGGTGGAGATGATATTTAATAAAATAAGTAGAAATCCACTAAAAGTTTTGTTTGGTTATCTTGCAATCCCGAGATAATCGTCTCCATGCTCCAAATCCATTTTAAAGCCATTTTTAAGGCATTTCGCGCATACATGAAATGAACACATTTTTCTCCAAAACTATAACAGATGCAAGCTTGTCCTGTTTGGTGGAGATGATATTTAATAAAATAAGTAGAAATCCACTAAAAGTTTTGTTTGGTTATCTTGCAATCCCGAGATAATCGTCTCCATGCTCCAAATCCATTTTAAAGCCATTTTTAAGGCATTTCGCGCATACATGAAATGAACACATTTTTCTCCAAAACTATAACAGATGCAAGCTTGTCCTGTTTGGTGGAGATGATATTTAATAAAATAAGTAGAAATCCACTAAAATTTTTGTTTGGTTATCTTTCAATCCCGAGATAATCGTCTCCATGCTCCAAATCCATTTTAAAGACATTTTTAAGGCATTTCGCGCATACATGAAATGAACACATTTTTCTCCAAAACTATAACAGATGCAAGCTTGTCCTGTTTGGTGGAGATGATATTTAATAAAATAAGTAGAAATCCACTAAAAGTTTTGTTTGGTTATATTGCAATCCCGAGATAATCGTCTCCATGCTCCAAATCCATTTTAAAGCCATTTTTAAGGCATTTCGCGCATACATGAAATGAACACATTTTTCTCCAAAACTATAACAGATGCAAGCTTGTCCTGTTTGGTGGAGATGATATTTAATAAAATAAGTAGAAATCCACTAAAAGTTTTGTTTGGTTATCTTGCAATCCCGAGATAATCGTCTCCATGCTCCAAATCCATTTTAAAGCCATTTTTAAGGCATTTCGCGCATACATGAAATGAACACATTTTTCTCCAAAACTATAACAGATGCAAGCTTGTCCTGTTTGGTGGAGATGATATTTAATAAAATAAGTAGAAATCCACTAAAAGTTTTGTTTGGTTATCTTGCAATCCCGAGATAATCGTCTCCATGCTCCAAATCCATTTTAAAGCCATTTTTAAGGCATTTCGCGCATACATGAAATGAACACATTTTTCTCCAAAACTATAACAGATGCAAGCTTGTCCTGTTTGGTGGAGATGATATTTAATAAAATAAGTAGAAATCCACTAAAAGTTTTGTTTGGTTATCTTGCAATCCCGAGATAATCGTCTCCATGCTCCAAATCCATTTTAAAGCCATTTTTAAGGCATTTCGCGCATACATGAAATGAACACATTTTTCTCCAAAACTATAACAGATGCAAGCTTGTCCTGTTTGGTGGAGATGATATTTAATAAAATAAATAGAAATCCACTAAAAGTTTTGTTTGGTTATCTTGCAATCCCGAGATAATCGTCTCCATGCTCCAAATCCATTTTAAAGCCATTTTTAAGGCATTTCGCGCATACATGAAATGAACACATTTTTCTCCAAAACTATAACAGATGCAAGCTTGTCCTGTTTGGTGGAGATGATATTTAATAAAATAAGTAGAAATCCACTAAAAGTTTTGTTTGGTTATATTGCAATCCCGAGATAATCGTCTCCATGCTCCAAATCCATTTTAAAGCCATTTTTAAGGCATTTCGCGCATACATGAAATGAACACATTTTTCTCCAAAACTATAACAGATGCAAGCTTGTCCTGTTTGGTGGAGATGATATTTAATAAAATAAGTAGAAATCCACTAAAAGTTTTGTTTGGTTATCTTGCAATCCCGAGATAATCGTCTCCATGCTCCAAATCCATTTTAAAGCCATTTTTAAGGCATTTCGCGCATACATGAAATGAACACATTTTTCTCCAAAACTATAACAGATGCAAGCTTGTCCTGTTTGGTGGAGATGATATTTAATAAAATAAGTAGAAATCCACTAAAAGTTTTGTTTGGTTATCTTGCAATCCCGAGATAATCGTCTCCATGCTCCAAATCTATTTTAAAGCCATTTTTAAGGCATTTCGCGCATACATGAAATGAACACATTTTTCTCCAAAACTATAACAGATGCAAGCTTGTCCTGTTTGGTGGAGATGATATTTAATAAAATAAGTAGAAATCCACTAAAAGTTTTGTTTGGTTATTTTGCAATCCCGAGATAATCGTCTCCATGCTCCAAATCCATTTTAAAGCCATTTTTAAGGCATTTCGCGCATACATGAAATGAACACATTTTTCTCCAAAACTATAACAGATGCAAGCTTGTCCTGTTTGGTGGAGATAATATTTAATAAAATAAGTAGAAATCTACTAAAAGTTTCGTTTGTTTATATTGCCATCCTGAGATAATCGTCTCCATGCTCCAAATCCATTTTAAAGCCATTTCAAAGGCATTTTGCGCATACATGAAATGAACACATTTTTCTCCAAAACTATAACACATGCAAGCTTGTCCTGTTTGGTGGAGATAATATTTAATAAAATAAGTAGAAATCTACTAAAAGTTTCGTTTGTTTATATTGCCATCCTGAGATAATCGTCTCCATGCTCCAAATCCATTTTAAAGCCATTTCAAAGGCATTTTGCGCATACATGAAATGAACACATTTTTCTCCAAAACTATAACACATGCAAGCTTGTCCTGTTTGGTGGAGATGATATTTAATAAAATAAGTAGAAATCCACTAAAAGTTTTGTTTGGTTATCTTGCAATCCCGAGATAATCGTCTCCATGCTCCAAATCCATTTTAAAGCCATTTTTAAGGCATTTCGCGCATACATCAAATGAACACATTTTTCTCCAAAACTATAACAGATGCAAGCTTGTCCTGTTTGGTGGAGATGATATTTAATAAAATAAGTAGAAATCCACTAAAAGTTTTGTTTGGTTATCTTGCAATCCCGAGATAATCGTCTCCATGCTCCAAATCCATTTTAAAGCCATTTTTAAGGCATTTCGCGCATACATGAAATGAACACATTTTTCTCCAAAACTATAACAGATGCAAGCTTGTCCTGTTTGGTGGAGATGATATTTAATAAAATAAGTAGAAATCCACTAAAAGTTTTGTTTGGTTATCTTGCAATCCCGAGATAATCGTCTCCATGCTCCAAATCTATTTTAAAGCCATTTTTAAGGCATTTCGCGCATACATGAAATGAACACATTTTTCTCCAAAACTATAACAGATGCAAGCTTGTCCTGTTTGGTGGAGATGATATTTAATAAAATAAGTAGAAATCCACTAAAAGTTTTGTTTGGTTATTTTGCAATCCCGAGATAATCGTCTCCATGCTCCAAATCCATTTTAAAGCCATTTTTAAGGCATTTCGCGCATACATGAAATGAACACATTTTTCTCCAAAACTATAACAGATGCAAGCTTGTCCTGTTTGGTGGAGATAATATTTAATAAAATAAGTTGAAATCTACTAAAAGTTTCGTTTGTTTATATTGCCATCCTGAGATAATCGTCTCCATGCTCCAAATCCATTTTAAAGCCATTTCAAAGGCATTTTGCGCATACATGAAATGAACACATTTTTCTCCAAAACTATAACACATGCAAGCTTGTCCTGTTTGGTGGAGATAATATTTAATAAAATAAGTAGAAATCTACTAAAAGTTTCGTTTGTTTATATTGCCATCCTGAGATAATCGTCTCCATGCTCCAAATCCATTTTAAAGCCATTTCAAAGGCATTTTGCGCATACATGAAATGAACACATTTTTCTCCAAAACTATAACACATGCAAGCTTGTCCTGTTTGGTGGAGATGATATTTAATAAAATAAGTAGAAATCCACTAAAAGTTTTGTTTGGTTATCTTGCAATCCCGAGATAATCGTCTCCATGCTCCAAATCCATTTTAAAGCCATTTTTAAGGCATTTCGCGCATACATCAAATGAACACATTTTTCTCCAAAACTATAACAGATGCAAGCTTGTCCTGTTTGGTGGAGATGATATTTAATAAAATAAGTAGAAATCCACTAAAAGTTTTGTTTGGTTATATTGCAATCCCGAGATAATCGTCTCCATGCTCCAAATCCATTTTAAAGCCATTTTTAAGGCATTTCGCACATACATGAAATGAACACATTTTTCTCCAAAACTATAACAGATGCAAGCTTGTCCTGTTTGGTGGAGATGATATTTAATAAAATAAGTAGAAATCCACTAAAAGTTTTGTTTGATTATCTTGCAATCCCGAGATAATCGTCTCCATGCTCCAAATCCATTTTAAAGCCATTTTTAAGGCATTTCGCGCATACATGAAATGAACACATTTTTCTAAAAAACTATAACAGATGCAAGCTTGTCCTGTTTGGTGGAGATGATATTTAATAAAATAAGTAGAAATCCACTAAAAGTTTTGTTTGGTTATCTTGCAATCCCGAGATAATCGTCTCCATGCTCCAAATCCATTTTAAAGCCATTTTTAAGGCATTTCGCGCATACATGAAATGAACACATTTTTCTCCAAAACTATAACAGATGCAAGCTTGTCCTGTTTGGTGGAGATGATATTTAATAAAATAAGTAGAAATCCACTAAAAGTTTTGTTTGGTTATCTTGCAATCCCGAGATAATCGTCTCCATGCTCCAAATCCATTTTAAAGCCATTTTTAAGGCATTTCGCGCATACATGAAATGAACACATTTTTCTCCAAAACTATAACAGATGCAAGCTTGTCCTGTTTGGTGGAGATAATATTTAATAAAATAAGTAGAAATCTACTAAAAGTTTCGTTTGTTTATATTGCCATCCTAAGATAATCGTCTCCATGCTCCAAATCCATTTTAAAGCCATTTCAAAGGCATTTTGCGCATACATGAAATGAACACATTTTTCTCCAAAACTATAACACATGCAAGCTTGTCCTGTTTGGTGGAGATGATATTTAATAAAATAAGTAGAAATCCACTAAAAGTTTTGTTTGGTTATCTTGCAATCCCGAGATAATCGTCTCCATGCTCCAAATCCATTTTAAAGCCATTTTTAAGGCATTTCGCGCATACATGAAATGAACACATTTTTCTCCAAAACTATAACAGATGCAAGCTTGTCCTGTTTGGTGGAGATGATATTTAATAAAATAAGTAGAAATCCACTAAAAGTTTTGTTTGGTTATCTTGCAATCCCGAGATAATCGTCTCCATGCTCCAAATCCATTTTAAAGCCATTTTTAAGGCATTTCGCGCATACATGAAATGAACACATTTTTCTCCAAAACTATAACAGATGCAAGCTTGTCCTGTTTGGTGGAGATGATATTTAATAAAATAAGTAGAAATCCACTAAAAGTTTTGTTTGGTTATCTTGCAATCCCGAGATAATCGTCTCCATGCTCCAAATCCATTTTAAAGCCATTTTTAAGGCATTTCGCGCATACATGAAATGAACACATTTTTCTCCAAAACTATAACAGATGCAAGCTTGTCTTGTTTGGTGGAGATGATATTTAATAAAATAAGTAGAAATCCACTAAAAGTTTTGTTTGGTTATCTTGCAATCCCGAGATAATCGTCTCCATGCTCCAAATCCATTTTAAAGCCATTTTTAAGGCATTTCGCGCATACATGAAATGAACACATTTTTCTCCAAAACTATAACAGATGCAAGCTTGTCCTGTTTGGTGGAGATGATATTTAATAAAATAAGTAGAAATCCACTAAAATTTTTGTTTGGTTATCTTGCAATCCCGAGATAATCGTCTCCATGCTCCAAATCCATTTTAAAGCCATTTTTAAGGCATTTCGCGCATACATGAAATGAACACATTTTTCTCCAAAACTATAACAGATGCAAGCTTGTCCTGTTTGGTGGAGATGATATTTAATAAAATAAGTAGAAATCCACTAAAAGTTTTGTTTGGTTATATTGCAATCCCGAGATAATCGTCTCCATGCTCCAAATCCATTTTAAAGCCATTTTTAAGGCATTTCGCGCATACATGAAATGAACACATTTTTCTCCAAAACTATAACAGATGCAAGCTTGTCCTGTTTGGTGGAGATGATATTTAATAAAATAAGTAGAAATCCACTAAAAGTTTTGTTTGGTTATCTTGCAATCCCGAGATAATCGTCTCCATGCTCCAAATCCATTTTAAAGCCATTTTTAAGGCATTTCGCGCATACATGAAATGAACACATTTTTCTCCAAAACGAAAACAGATGCAAGCTTGTCCTGTTTGGTGGAGATGATATTTAATAAAATAAGTAGAAATCCACTAAAATTTTTGTTTGGTTATCTTGCAATCCCGAGATAATCGTCTCCATGCTCCAAATCCATTTTAAAGCCATTTTTAAGGCATTTCGCGCATACATGAAATGAACACATTTTTCTCCAAAACTATAACAGATGCAAGCTTGTCCTGTTTGGTGGAGATGATATTTAATAAAATAAGTAGAAATCCACTAAAAGTGTTGTTTGGTTATCTTGCAATCCCGAGATAATCGTCTCCATGCTCCAAATCCATTTTAAAGCCATTTTTAAGGCATTTCGCGCATACATGAAATGAACACATTTTTCTCCAAAACTATAACAGATGCAAGCTTGTCCTGTTTGGTGGAGATGATATTTAATAAAATAAGTAGAAATCCACTAAAAGTTTTGTTTGGTTATCTTGCAATCCCGAGATAATCGTCTCCATGCTCCAAATCCATTTTAAAGCCATTTTTAAGGCATTTCGCGCATACATGAAATGAACACATTTTTCTCCAAAACGAAAACAGATGCAAGCTTGTCCTGTTTGGTGGAGATGATATTTAATAAAATAAGTAGAAATCCACTAAAATTTTTGTTTGGTTATCTTGCAATCCCGAGATAATCGTCTCCATGCTCCAAATCCATTTTAAAGCCATTTTTAAGGCATTTCGCGCATACATGAAATGAACACATTTTTCTCCAAAACTATAACAGATGCAAGCTTGTCCTGTTTGGTGGAGATGATATTTAATAAAATAAGTAGAAATCCACTAAAAGTTTTGTTTGGTTATATTGCAATCCCGAGATAATCGTCTCCATGCTCCAAATCCATTTTAAAGCCATTTTTAAGGCATTTCGCGCATACATGAAATGAACACATTTTTCTCCAAAACTATAACAGATGCAAGCTTGTCCTGTTTGGTGGAGATGATATTTAATAAAATAAGTAGAAATCCACTAAAAGTTTTGTTTGGTTATCTTGCAATCCCGAGATAATCGTCTCCATGCTCCAAATCCATTTTAAAGCCATTTTTAAGGCATTTCGCGCATACATGAAATGAACACATTTTTCTCCAAAACGAAAACAGATGCAAGCTTGTCCTGTTTGGTGGAGATGATATTTAATAAAATAAGTAGAAATCCACTAAAATTTTTGTTTGGTTATCTTGCAATCCCGAGATAATCGTCTCCATGCTCCAAATCCATTTTAAAGCCATTTTTAAGGCATTTCGCGCATACATGAAATGAACACATTTTTCTCCAAAACTATAACAGATGCAAGCTTGTCCTGTTTGGTGGAGATGATATTTAATAAAATAAGTAGAAATCCACTAAAAGTTTTGTTTGGTTATCTTGCAATCCCGAGATAATCGTCTCCATGCTCCAAATCCATTTTAAAGCCATTTTTAAGGCATTTCGCGCATACATGAAATGAACACATTTTTCTCCAAAACTATAACAGATGCAAGCTTGTCCTGTTTGGTGGAGATGATATTTAATAAAATAAGTAGAAATCCACTAAAAGTTTTGTTTGGTTATCTTGCAATCCCGAGATAATCGTCTCCATGCTCCAAATCCATTTTAAAGCCATTTTTAAGGCATTTCGCGCATACATGAAATGAACACATTTTTCTCCAAAACTATAACAGATGCAAGCTTGTCCTGTTTGGTGGAGATGATATTTAATAAAATAAGTAGAAATCCACTAAAAGTTTTGTTTGGTTATCTTGCAATCCCGAGATAATCGTCTCCATGCTCCAAATCCATTTTAAAGCCATTTTTAAGGCATTTCGCGCATACATGAAATGAACACATTTTTCTCCAAAACTATAACAGATGCAAGCTTGTCCTGTTTGGTGGAGATGATATTTAATAAAATAAGTAGAAATCCACTAAAATTTTTGTTTGGTTATCTTGCAATCCCGAGATAATCGTCTCCATGCTCCAAATCCATTTTAAAGCCATTTTTAAGGCATTTCGCGCATACATGAAATGAACACATTTTTCTCCAAAACTATAACAGATGCAAGCTTGTCCTGTTTGGTGGAGATGATATTTAATAAAATAAGTAGAAATCCACTAAAAGTGTTGTTTGGTTATCTTGCAATCCCGAGATAATCGTCTCCATGCTCCAAATCCATTTTAAAGCCATTTTTAAGGCATTTCGCGCATACATGAAATGAACACATTTTTCTCCAAAACTATAACAGATGCAAGCTTGTCCTGTTTGGTGGAGATGATATTTAATAAAATAAGTAGAAATCCACTAAAAGTTTTGTTTGGTTATCTTGCAATCCCGAGATAATCGTCTCCATGCTCCAAATCCATTTTAAAGCCATTTTTAAGGCATTTCGCGCATACATGAAATGAACACATTTTTCTCCAAAACGAAAACAGATGCAAGCTTGTCCTGTTTGGTGGAGATGATATTTAATAAAATAAGTAGAAATCCACTAAAATTTTTGTTTGGTTATCTTGCAATCCCGAGATAATCGTCTCCATGCTCCAAATCCATTTTAAAGACATTTTTAAGGCATTTCGCGCATACATGAAATGAACACATTTTTCTCCAAAACTATAACAGATGCAAGCTTGTCCTGTTTGGTGGAGATGATATTTAATAAAATAAGTAGAAATCCACTAAAAGTTTTGTTTGGTTATATTGCAATCCCGAGATAATCGTCTCCATGCTCCAAATCCATTTTAAAGCCATTTTTAAGGCATTTCGCGCATACATGAAATGAACACATTTTTCTCCAAAACTATAACAGATGCAAGCTTGTCCTGTTTGGTGGAGATGATATTTAATAAAATAAGTAGAAATCCACTAAAAGTTTTGTTTGGTTATCTTGCAATCCCGAGATAATCGTCTCCATGCTCCAAATCCATTTTAAAGCCATTTTTAAGGCATTTCGCGCATACATGAAATGAACACATTTTTCTCCAAAACGAAAACAGATGCAAGCTTGTCCTGTTTGGTGGAGATGATATTTAATAAAATAAGTAGAAATCCACTAAAATTTTTGTTTGGTTATCTTGCAATCCCGAGATAATCGTCTCCATGCTCCAAATCCATTTTAAAGCCATTTTTAAGGCATTTCGCGCATACATGAAATGAACACATTTTTCTCCAAAACTATAACAGATGCAAGCTTGTCCTGTTTGGTGGAGATGATATTTAATAAAATAAGTAGAAATCCACTAAAAGTTTTGTTTGGTTATCTTGCAATCCCGAGATAATCGTCTCCATGCTCCAAATCCATTTTAAAGCCATTTTTAAGGCATTTCGCGCATACATGAAATGAACACATTTTTCTCCAAAACTATAACAGATGCAAGCTTGTCCTGTTTGGTGGAGATGATATTTAATAAAATAAGTAGAAATCCACTGAAAGTTTTGTTTGGTTATCTTGCAATCCCGAGATAATCGTCTCCATGCTCCAAATCCATTTTAAAGCCATTTTTAAGGCATTTCGCGCATACATGAAATGAACACATTTTTCTCCAAAACTATAACAGATGCAAGCTTGTCCTGTTTGGTGGAGATGATATTTAATAAAATAAGTAGAAATCCACTAAAAGTTTTGTTTGGTTATCTTGCAATCCCGAGATAATCGTCTCCATGCTCCAAATCCATTTTAAAGCCATTTTTAAGGCATTTCGCGCATACATGAAATGAACACATTTTTCTCCAAAACGAAAACAGATGCAAGCTTGTCCTGTTTGGTGGAGATGATATTTAATAAAATAAGTAGAAATCCACTAAAATTTTTGTTTGGTTATCTTGCAATCCCGAGATAATCGTCTCCATGCTCCAAATCCATTTTAAAGCCATTTTTAAGGCATTTCGCGCATACATGAAATGAACACATTTTTCTCCAAAACTATAACAGATGCAAGCTTGTCCTGTTTGGTGGAGATGATATTTAATAAAATAAGTAGAAATCCACTAAAAGTTTTGTTTGGTTATCTTGCAATCCCGAGATAATCGTCTCCATGCTCCAAATCTATTTTAAAGCCATTTTTAAGGCATTTCGCGCATACATGAAATGAACACATTTTTCTCCAAAACTATAACAGATGCAAGCTTGTCCTGTTTGGTGGAGATGATATTTAATAAAATAAGTAGAAATCCACTAAAAGTTTTGTTTGGTTATATTGCAATCCCGAGATAATCGTCTCCATGCTCCAAATCCATTTTAAAGCCATTTTTAAGGCATTTCGCGCATACATGAAATGAACACATTTTTCTCCAAAACTATAACAGATGCAAGCTTGTCCTGTTTGGTGGAGATGATATTTAATAAAATAAGTAGAAATCCACTAAAAGTTTTGTTTGGTTATCTTGCAATCCCGAGATAATCGTCTCCATGCTCCAAATCCATTTTAAAGCCATTTTTAAGGCATTTCGCGCATACATGAAATGAACACATTTTTCTCCAAAACTATAACAGATGCAAGCTTGTCCTGTTTGGTGGAGATGATATTTAATAAAATAAGTAGAAATCCACTAAAATTTTTGTTTGGTTATCTTGCAATCCCGAGATAATCGTCTCCATGCTCCAAATCCATTTTAAAGACATTTTTAAGGCATTTCGCGCATACATGAAATGAACACATTTTTCTCCAAAACTATAACAGATGCAAGCTTGTCCTGTTTGGTGGAGATGATATTTAATAAAATAAGTAGAAATCCACTAAAAGTTTTGTTTGGTTATATTGCAATCCCGAGATAATCGTCTCCATGCTCCAAATCCATTTTAAAGCCATTTTTAAGGCATTTCGCGCATACATGAAATGAACACATTTTTCTCCAAAACTATAACAGATGCAAGCTTGTCCTGTTTGGTGGAGATGATATTTAATAAAATAAGTAGAAATCCACTAAAAGTTTTGTTTGGTTATCTTGCAATCCCGAGATAATCGTCTCCATGCTCCAAATCCATTTTAAAGCCATTTTTAAGGCATTTCGCGCATACATGAAATGAACACATTTTTCTCCAAAACTATAACAGATGCAAGCTTGTCCTGTTTGGTGGAGATGATATTTAATAAAATAAGTAGAAATCCACTAAAAGTTTTGTTTGGTTATCTTGCAATCCCGAGATAATCGTCTCCATGCTCCAAATCCATTTTAAAGCCATTTTTAAGGCATTTCGCGCATACATGAAATGAACACATTTTTCTCCAAAACTATAACAGATGCAAGCTTGTCCTGTTTGGTGGAGATGATATTTAATAAAATAAGTAGAAATCCACTAAAAGTTTTGTTTGGTTATCTTGCAATCCCGAGATAATCGTCTCCATGCTCCAAATCCATTTTAAAGCCATTTTTAAGGCATTTCGCGCATACATGAAATGAACACATTTTTCTCCAAAACTATAACAGATGCAAGCTTGTCCTGTTTGGTGGAGATGATATTTAATAAAATAAGTAGAAATCCACTAAAAGTTTTGTTTGGTTATCTTGCAATCCCGAGATAATCGTCTCCATGCTCCAAATCCATTTTAAAGCCATTTTTAAGGCATTTCGCGCATACATGAAATGAACACATTTTTCTCCAAAACTATAACAGATGCAAGCTTGTCCTGTTTGGTGGAGATGATATTTAATAAAATAAGTAGAAATCCACTAAAAGTTTTGTTTGGTTATCTTGCAATCCCGAGATAATCGTCTCCATGCTCCAAATCCATTTTAAAGCCATTTTTAAGGCATTGCGCGCATACATGAAATGAACACATTTTTCTCCAAAACTATAACAGATGCAAGCTTGTCCTGTTTGGTGGAGATGATATTTAATAAAATAAATAGAAATCCACTAAAAGTTTTGTTTGGTTATCTTGCAATCCCGAGATAATCGTCTCCATGCTCCAAATCCATTTTAAAGCCATTTTTAAGGCATTTCGCGCATACATGAAATGAACACATTTTTCTCCAAAACTATAACAGATGCAAGCTTGTCCTGTTTGGTGGAGATGATATTTAATAAAATAAGTAGAAATCCACTAAAAGTTTTGTTTGGTTATATTGCAATCCCGAGATAATCGTCTCCATGCTCCAAATCCATTTTAAAGCCATTTTTAAGGCATTTCGCGCATACATGAAATGAACACATTTTTCTCCAAAACTATAACAGATGCAAGCTTGTCCTGTTTGGTGGAGATGATATTTAATAAAATAAGTAGAAATCCACTAAAAGTTTTGTTTGGTTATCTTGCAATCCCGAGATAATCGTCTCCATGCTCCAAATCCATTTTAAAGCCATTTTTAAGGCATTTCGCGCATACATGAAATGAACACATTTTTCTCCAAAACTATAACAGATGCAAGCTTGTCCTGTTTGGTGGAGATGATATTTAATAAAATAAGTAGAAATCCACTAAAAGTTTTGTTTGGTTATCTTGCAATCCCGAGATAATCGTCTCCATGCTCCAAATCTATTTTAAAGCCATTTTTAAGGCATTTCGCGCATACATGAAATGAACACATTTTTCTCCAAAACTATAACAGATGCAAGCTTGTCCTGTTTGGTGGAGATGATATTTAATAAAATAAGTAGAAATCCACTAAAAGTTTTGTTTGGTTATTTTGCAATCCCGAGATAATCGTCTCCATGCTCCAAATCCATTTTAAAGCCATTTTTAAGGCATTTCGCGCATACATGAAATGAACACATTTTTCTCCAAAACTATAACAGATGCAAGCTTGTCCTGTTTGGTGGAGATAATATTTAATAAAATAAGTAGAAATCTACTAAAAGTTTCGTTTGTTTATATTGCCATCCTGAGATAATCGTCTCCATGCTCCAAATCCATTTTAAAGCCATTTCAAAGGCATTTTGCGCATACATGAAATGAACACATTTTTCTCCAAAACTATAACACATGCAAGCTTGTCCTGTTTAATGGAGATAATATTTAATAAAATAAGTAGAAATCTACTAAAAGTTTCGTTTGTTTATATTGCCATCCTGAGATAATCGTCTCCATGCTCCAAATCCATTTTAAAGCCATTTCAAAGGCATTTTGCGCATACATGAAATGAACACATTTTTCTCCAAAACTATAACACATGCAAGCTTGTCCTGTTTGGTGGAGATGATATTTAATAAAATAAGTAGAAATCCACTAAAAGTTTTGTTTGGTTATCTTGCAATCCCGAGATAATCGTCTCCATGCTCCAAATCCATTTTAAAGCCATTTTAAGGCATTTCGCGCATACATCAAATGAACACATTTTTCTCCAAAACTATAACAGATGCAAGCTTGTCCTGTTTGGTGGAGATGATATTTAATAAAATAAGTAGAAATCCACTAAAAGTTTTGTTTGGTTATATTGCAATCCCGAGATAATCGTCTCCATGCTCCAAATCCATTTTAAAGCCATTTTTAAGGCATTTCGCGCATACATGAAATGAACACATTTTTCTCCAAAACTATAACAGATGCAAGCTTGTCCTGTTTGGTGGAGATGATATTTAATAAAATAAGTAGAAATCCACTAAAAGTTTTGTTTGATTATCTTGCAATCCCGAGATAATCGTCTCCATGCTCCAAATCCATTTTAAAGCCATTTTTAAGGCATTTCGCGCATACATGAAATGAACACATTTTTCTCCAAAACTATAACAGATGCAAGCTTGTCCTGTTTGGTGGAGATGATATTTAATAAAATAAGTAGAAATCCACTAAAAGTTTTGTTTGGTTATCTTGCAATCCCGAGATAATCGTCTCCATGCTCCAAATCCATTTTAAAGCCATTTTTAAGGCATTTCGCGCATACATGAAATGAACACATTTTTCTCCAAAACTATAACAGATGCAAGCTTGTCCTGTTTGGTGGAGATGATATTTAATAAAATAAGTAGAAATCCACTAAAAGTTTTGTTTGGTTATCTTGCAATCCCGAGATAATCGTCTCCATGCTCCAAATCCATTTTAAAGCCATTTTTAAGGCATTTCGCGCATACATGAAATGAACACATTTTTCTCCAAAACTATAACAGATGCAAGCTTGTCCTGTTTGGTGGAGATAATATTTAATAAAATAAGTAGAAATCTACTAAAAGTTTCGTTTGTTTATATTGCCATCCTAAGATAATCGTCTCCATGCTCCAAATCCATTTTAAAGCCATTTCAAAGGCATTTTGCGCATACATGAAATGAACACATTTTTCTCCAAAACTATAACACATGCAAGCTTGTCCTGTTTGGTGGAGATGATATTTAATAAAATAAGTAGAAATCCACTAAAAGTTTTGTTTGGTTATCTTGCAATCCCGAGATAATCGTCTCCATGCTCCAAATCCATTTTAAAGCCATTTTTAAGGCATTTCGCGCATACATGAAATGAACACATTTTTCTCCAAAACTATAACAGATGCAAGCTTGTCCTGTTTGGTGGAGATGATATTTAATAAAATAAGTAGAAATCCACTAAAAGTTTTGTTTGGTTATCTTGCAATCCCGAGATATTCGTCTCCATGCTCCAAATCCATTTTAAAGCCATTTTTAAGGCATTTCGCGCATACATGAAATGAACACATTTTTCTCCAAAACTATAACAGATGCAAGCTTGTCTTGTTTGGTGGAGATGATATTTAATAAAATAAGTAGAAATCCACTAAAAGTTTCGTTTGTTTATATTGCCATCCTAAGATAATCGTCTCCATGCTCCAAATCCATTTTAAAGCCATTTCAAAGGCATTTTGCGCATACATGAAATGAACACATTTTTCTCCAAAACTATAACACATGCAAGCTTGTCCTGTTTGGTGGAGATGATATTTAATAAAATAAGTAGAAATCAACTAAAAGTTTTGTTTGGTTATCTTGCAATCCCGAGATAATCGTCTCCATGCTCCAAATCCATTTTAAAGCCATTTTTAAGGCATTTCGCGCATACATGAAATGAACACATTTTTCTCCAAAACTATAACAGATGCAAGCTTGTCCTGTTTGGTGGAGATGATATTTAATAAAATAAGTAGAAATCCACTAAAAGTTTTGTTTGGTTATCTTGCAATCCCGAGATAATCGTCTCCATGCTCCAAATCCATTTTAAAGCCATTTTTAAGGCATTTCGCGCATACATGAAATGAACACATTTTTCTCCAAAACTATAACAGATGCAAGCTTGTCCTGTTTGGTGGAGATGATATTTAATAAAATAAGTAGAAATCCACTAAAAGTTTTGTTTGGTTATCTTGCAATCCCGAGATAATCGTCTCCATGCTCCAAATCCATTTTAAAGCCATTTTTAAGGCATTTCGCGCATACATGAAATGAACACATTTTTCTCCAAAACTATAACAGATGCAAGCTTGTCTTGTTTGGTGGAGATGATATTTAATAAAATAAGTAGAAATCCACTAAAAGTTTTGTTTGGTTATCTTGCAATCCCGAGATAATCGTCTCCATGCTCCAAATCCATTTTAAAGCCATTTTTAAGGCATTTCGCGCATACATGAAATGAACACATTTTTCTCCAAAACTATGACAGATGCAAGCTTGTCCTGTTTGGTGGAGATGATATTTAATAAAATAAGTAGAAATCCACTAAAATTTTTGTTTGGTTATCTTGCAATCCCGAGATAATCGTCTCCATGCTCCAAATCCATTTTAAAGCCATTTTTAAGGCATTTCGCGCATACATGAAATGAACACATTTTTCTCCAAAACTATAACAGATGCAAGCTTGTCCTGCTTGGTGGAGATGTTATTTAATAAAATAAGTAGAAATCCACTAAAAGTTTTGTTTGGTTATCTTGCAATCCCGAGATAATCGTCTCCATGCTCCAAATCCATTTTAAAGCCATTTTTAAGGCATTTCGCGCATACATGAAATGAACACATTTTTCTCCAAAACTATAACAGATGCAAGCTTGTCCTGTTTGGTGGAGATGATATTTAATAAAATAAGTAGAAATCCACTAAAAGTTTTGTTTGGTTATCTTGCAATCCCGAGATAATCGTCTCCATGCTCCAAATCCATTTTAAAGCCATTTTTAAGGCATTTCGCGCATACATGAAATGAACACATTTTTCTCCAAAACTATAACAGATGCAAGCTTGTCCTGTTTGGTGGAGATGATATTTAATAAAATAAGTAGAAATCCACTAAAAGTTTTGTTTGGTTATCTTGCAATCCCGAGATAATCGTCTCCATGCTCCAAATCCATTTTAAAGCCATTTTTAAGGCATTTCGCGCATACATGAAATGAACACATTTTTCTCCAAAACTATAACAGATGCAAGCTTGTCCTGTTTGGTGGAGATGATATTTAATAAAATAAGTAGAAATCCACTAAAAGTTTTGTTTGGTTATCTTGCAATCCCGAGATAATCGTCTCCATGCTCCAAATCCATTTTAAAGCCATTTTTAAGGCATTTCGCGCACACATGAAATGAACACATTTTTCTCCAAAACTATAACAGATGCAAGCTTGTCCTGTTTGGTGGAGATGATATTTAATAAAATAAGTAGAAATCCACTAAAAGTTTTGTTTGGTTATATTGCAATCCCGAGATAATCGTCTCCATGCTCCAAATCCATTTTAAAGCCATTTTTAAGGCATTTCGCGCATACATGAAATGAACACATTTTTCTCCAAAACTATAACAGATGCAAGCTTGTCCTGTTTGGTGGAGATGATATTTAATAAAATAAGTAGAAATCCACTAAAAGTTTTGTTTGGTTATCTTGCAATCCCGAGATAATCGTCTCCATGCTCCAAATCCATTTTAAAGCCATTTTTAAGGCATTTCGCGCATACATGAAATGAACACATTTTTCTCCAAAACTATAACAGATGCAAGCTTGTCCTGTTTGGTGGAGATGATATTTAATAAAATAAGTAGAAATCCACTAAAAGTTTTGTTTGGTTATCTTGCAATCCCGAGATAATCGTCTCCATGCTCCAAATCCATTTTAAAGCCATTTTTAAGGCATTTCGCGCATACATGAAATGAACACATTTTTCTCCAAAACTATAACAGATGCAAGCTTGTCCTGTTTGGTGGAGATGATATTTAATAAAATAAGTAGAAATCCACTAAAAGTTTTGTTTGGTTATCTTGCAATCCCGAGATAATCGTCTCCATGCTCCAAATCCATTTTAAAGCCATTTTTAAGGCATTTCGCGCATACATGAAATGAACACATTTTTCTCCAAAACGAAAACAGATGCAAGCTTGTCCTGTTTGGTGGAGATGATATTTAATAAAATAAGTAGAAATCCACTAAAATTTTTGTTTGGTTATCTTGCAATCCCGAGATAATCGTCTCCATGCTCCAAATCCATTTTAAAGCCATTTTTAAGGCATTTCGCGCATACATGAAATGAACACATTTTTCTCCAAAACTATAACAGATGCAAGCTTGTCCTGTTTGGTGGAGATGATATTTAATAAAATAAGTAGAAATCCACTAAAAGTTTTGTTTGCTTATATTGCAATCCCGAGATAATCGTCTCCATGCTCCAAATCCATTTAAAGCCATTTTTAAGGCATTTCGCGCATACATGAAATGAACACATTTTTCTCCAAAACTATAACAGATGCAAGCTTGTCCTGTTTGGTGGAGATGATATTTAATAAAATAAGTAGAAATCCACTAAAAGTTTTGTTTGGTTATCTTGCAATCCCGAGATAATCGTCTCCATGCTCCAAATCCATTTTAAAGCCATTTTTAAGGCATTTCGCGCATACATGAAATGAACACATTATTCTCCAAAACTATAACAGATGCAAGCTTGTCCTGTTTGGTGGAGATGATATTTAATAAAATAAGTAGAAATCCACTAAAAGTTTTGTTTGGTTATCTTGCAATCCCGAGATAATCGTCTCCATGCTCCAAATCCATTTTAAAGCCATTTTTAAGGCATTTCGCGCATACATGAAATGAACACATTTTTCTCCAAAACTATAACAGATGCAAGCTTGTCTTGTTTGGTGGAGATGATATTTAATAAAATAAGTAGAAATCCACTAAAAGTTTTGTTTGGTTATCTTGCAATCCCGAGATAATCGTCTCCATGCTCCAAATCCATTTTAAAGCCATTTTTAAGGCATTTCGCGCATACATGAAATGAACACATTTTTCTCCAAAACTATAACAGATGCAAGCTTGTCCTGTTTGGTGGAGATGATATTTAATAAAATAAGTAGAAATCCACTAAAATTTTTGTTTGGTTATCTTGCAATCCCGAGATAATCGTCTCCATGCTCCAAATCCATTTTAAAGCCATTTTTAAGGCATTTCGCGCATACATGAAATGAACACATTTTTCTCCAAAACTATAACAGATGCAAGCTTGTCCTGTTTGGTGGAGATGATATTTAATAAAATAAGTAGAAATCCACTAAAAGTTTTGTTTGGTTATCTTGCAATCCCGAGATAATCGTCTCCATGCTCCAAATCCATTTTAAAGCCATTTTTAAGGCATTTCGCGCATACATGAAATGAACACATTTTTCTCCAAAACTATAACAGATGCAAGCTTGTCCTGTTTGGTGGAGATGATATTTAATAAAATAAGTAGAAATCCACTAAAAGTTTTGTTTGGTTATCTTGCAATCCCGAGATAATCGTCTCCATGCTCCAAATCCATTTTAAAGCCATTTTTAAGGCATTTCGCGCATACATGAAATGAACACATTTTTCTCCAAAACTATAACAGATGCAAGCTTGTCCTGTTTGGTGGAGATGATATTTAATAAAATAAGTAGAAATCCACTAAAAGTTTTGTTTGGTTTTCTTGCAATCCCGAGATAATCGTCTCCATGCTCCAAATCCATTTTAAAGCCATTTTTAAGGCATTTCGCGCATACATGAAATGAACACATTTTTCTCCAAAACTATAACAGATGCAAGCTTGTCCTGTTTGGTGGAGATTATATTTAATAAAATAAGTAGAAATCCACTAAAAGTTTTGTTTGGTTATATTGCAATCCCGAGATAATCGTCTCCATGCTCCAAATCCATTTTAAAGCCATTTTTAAGGCATTTCGCGCATACATGAAATGAACACATTTTTCTCCAAAACTATAACAGATGCAAGCTTGTCCTGTTTGGTGGAGATGATATTTAATAAAATAAGTAGAAATCCACTAAAAGTTTTGTTTGGTTATCTTGCAATCCCGAGATAATCGTCTCCATGCTCCAAATCCATTTTAAAGCCATTTTTAAGGCATTTCGCGCATACATGAAATGAACACATTTTTCTCCAAAACTATAACAGATGCAAGCTTGTCCTGTTTGGTGGAGATGATATTTAATAAAATAAGTAGAAATCCACTAAAAGTTTTGTTTGGTTATCTTGCAATCCCGAGATAATCGTCTCCATGCTCCAAATCCATTTTAAAGCCATTTTTAAGGCATTTCGCGCATACATGAAATGAACACATTTTTCTCCAAAACTATAACAGATGCAAGCTTGTCTTGTTTGGTGGAGATGATATTTAATAAAATAAGTAGAAATCCACTAAAAGTTTTGTTTGGTTATCTTGCAATCCCGAGATAATCGTCTCCATGCTCCAAATCCATTTTAAAGCCATTTTTAAGGCATTTCGCGCATACATGAAATGAACACATTTTTCTCCAAAACTATAACAGATGCAAGCTTGTCCTGTTTGGTGGAGATGATATTTAATAAAATAAGTAGAAATCCACTAAAAGTTTTGTTTGGTTATCTTGCAATCCCGAGATAATCGTCTCCATGCTCCAAATCCATTTTAAAGCCATTTTTAAGGCATTTCGCGCATACATGAAATGAACACATTTTTCTCCAAAACTATAACAGATGCAAGCTTGTCCTGTTTGGTGGAGATGATATTTAATAAAATAAGTAGAAATCCACTAAAAGTTTTGTTTGGTTATATTGCAATCCCGAGATAATCGTCTCCATGCTCCAAATCCATTTTAAAGCCATTTTTAAGGCATTTCGCGCATACATGAAATGAACACATTTTTCTCCAAAACTATAACAGATGCAAGCTTGTCCTGTTTGGTGGAGATGATATTTAATAAAATAAGTAGAAATCCACTAAAAGTTTTGTTTGGTTATCTTGCAATCCCGAGATAATCGTCTCCATGCTCCAAATCCATTTTAAAGCCATTTTTAAGGCATTTCGCGCATACATGAAATGAACACATTTTTCTCCAAAACGAAAACAGATGCAAGCTTGTCCTGTTTGGTGGAGATGATATTTAATAAAATAAGTAGAAATCCACTAAAATTTTTGTTTGGTTATCTTGCAATCCCGAGATAATCGTCTCCATGCTCCAAATCCATTTTAAAGCCATTTTTAAGGCATTTCGCGCATACATGAAATGAACACATTTTTCTCCAAAACTATAACAGATGCAAGCTTGTCCTGTTTGGTGGAGATGATATTTAATAAAATAAGTAGAAATCCACTAAAAGTTTTGTTTGCTTATATTGCAATCCCGAGATAATCGTCTCCATGCTCCAAATCCATTTTAAAGCCATTTTTAAGGCATTTCGCGCATACATGAAATGAACACATTTTTCTCCAAAACTATAACAGATGCAAGCTTGTCCTGTTTGGTGGAGATGATATTTAATAAAATAAGTAGAAATCCACTAAAAGTTTTGTTTGGTTATCTTGCAATCCCGAGATAATCGTCTCCATGCTCCAAATCCATTTTAAAGCCATTTTTAAGGCATTTCGCGCATACATGAAATGAACACATTTTTCTCCAAAACTATAACAGATGCAAGCTTGTCCTGTTTGGTGGAGATGATATTTAATAAAATAAGTAGAAATCCACTAAAAGTTTTGTTTGGTTATCTTGCAATCCCGAGATAATCGTCTCCATGCTCCAAATCCATTTTAAAGCCATTTTTAAGGCATTTCGGGCATACATGAAATGAACACATTTTTTTCCAAAACTATAACAGATGCAAGCTTGTCTTGTTTGGTGGAGATGATATTTAATAAAATAAGTAGAAATCCACTAAAAGTTTTGTTTGGTTATCTTGCAATCCCGAGATAATCGTCTCCATGCTCCAAATCCATTTTAAAGCCATTTTTAAGGCATTTCGCGCATACATGAAATGAACACATTTTTCTCCAAAACTATAACAGATGCAAGCTTGTCCTGTTTGGTGGAGATGATATTTAATAAAATAAGTAGAAATCCACTAAAATTTTTGTTTGGTTATCTTGCAATCCCGAGATAATCGTCTCCATGCTCCAAATCCATTTTAAAGCCATTTTTAAGGCATTTCGCGCATACATGAAATGAACACATTTTTCTCCAAAACTATAACAGATGCAAGCTTGTCCTGTTTGGTGGAGATGATATTTAATAAAATAAGTAGAAATCCACTAAAAGTTTTGTTTGGTTATCTTGCAATCCCGAGATAATCGTCTCCATGCTCCAAATCCATTTTAAAGCCATTTTTAAGGCATTTCGCGCATACATGAAATGAACACATTTTTCTCCAAAACTATAACAGATGCAAGCTTGTCCTGTTTGGTGGAGATGATATTTAATAAAATAAGTAGAAATCCACTAAAAGTTTTGTTTGGTTATCTTGCAATCCCGAGATAATCGTCTCCATGCTCCAAATCCATTTTAAAGCCATTTTTAAGGCATTTCGCGCATAAATGAAATGAACACATTTTTCTCCAAAACTATAACAGATGCAAGCTTGTCCTGTTTGGTGGAGATGATATTTAATAAAATAAGTAGAAATCCACTAAAAGTTTTGTTTGGTTATCTTGCAATCCAGAGATAATCGTCTCCATGCTCCAAATCCATTTTAAAGCCATTTTTAAGGCATTTCGCGCATACATGAAATGAACACATTTTTCTCCAAAACTATAACAGATGCAAGCTTGTCCTGTTTGGTGGAGATGATATTTAATAAAATAAGTAGAAATCCACTAAAAGTTTTGTTTGGTTATCTTGCAATCCCGAGATAATCGTCTCCATGCTCCAAATCCATTTTAAAGCCATTTTTAAGGCATTTCGCGCATACATGAAATGAACACATTTTTCTCCAAAACTATAACAGATGCGAGCTTGTCCTGTTTGGTGGAGATGATATTTAATAAAATAAGTAGAAATCCACTAAAAGTTTTGTTTGGTTATCTTGCAATCCCGAGATAATCGTCTCCATGCTCCAAATCCATTTTAAAGCCATTTTTAGGGCATTTCGCGCATACATGAAATGAACACATTTTTCTCCAAAACTATAACAGATGCAAGCTTGTCCTGTTTGGTGGAGATGATATTTAATAAAATAAGTAGAAATCCACTAAAATTTTTGTTTGGTTATCTTGCAATCCCGAGATAATCGTCTCCATGCTCCAAATCCATTTTAAAGCCATTTTTAAGGCATTTCGCGCATACATGAAATGAACACATTTTTCTCCAAAACTATAACAGATGCAAGCTTGTCCTGTTTGGTGGAGATGATATTTAATAAAATAAGTAGAAATCCACTAAAAGTTTTGTTTGGTTGTATTGCAATCCCGAGATAATCGTCTCCATGCTCCAAATCCATTTTAAAGCCATTTTTAGGGCATTTCGCGCATACATGAAATGAACACATTTTTCTCCAAAACTATAACAGATGCAAGCTTGTCCTGTTTGGTGGAGATGATATTTAATAAAATAAGTAGAAATCCACTAAAAGTTTTGTTTGGTTATCTTGCAATCCCGAGATAATCGTCTCCATGCTCCAATTCCATTTTAAAGCCATTTTTAAGGCATTTCGCGCATACATGAAATGAACACATTTTTCTCCAATACTATAACAGATGCAAGCTTGTCCTGTTTGGTGGAGATGATATTTAATAAAATAAGTAGAAATCCACTAAAAGTTTTGTTTGGTTATCTTGCTATCCCGAGATAATCGTCTCCATGCTCCAAATCCATTTTAAAGCCATTTTTAAGGCATTTCGCGCATACATGAAATGAACACATTTTTCTCCAAAACTATAACAGATGCAAGCTTGTCCTGTTTGGTGGAGATGATATTTAATAAAATAAGTAGAAATCCACTAAAAGTTTTGTTTGGTTATCTTGCAATCCCGAGATAATCGTCTCCATGCTCCAAATCCATTTTAAAGCCATTTTTAAGGCATTTCGCGCATACATGAAATTAACACATTTTTCTCCAAAACTATAACAGATGCAAGCTTGTCCTGTTTGGTGGAGATGATATTTAATAAAATAAGTAGAAATCCACTAAAAGTTTTGTTTGGTTATATTGCAATCCCGAGATAATCGTCTCCATGCTCCAAATCCATTTTAAAGCCATTTTTAAGGCATTTCGCGCATACATGAAATGAACACATTTTTCTCCAAAACTATAACAGATGCAAGCTTGTCCTGTTTGGTGGAGATGATATTTAATAAAATAAGTAGAAATCCACTAAAAGTTTTGTTTGGTTATCTTGCAATCCCGAGATAATCGTCTCCATGCTCCAAATCCATTTTAAAGCCATTTTTAAGGCATTTCGCGCATACATGAAATGAACACATTTTTCTCCAAAACTATAACAGATGCAAGCTTGTCCTGTTTGGTGGAGATGATATTTAATAAAATAAGTAGAAATCCACTAAAAGTTTTGTTTGGTTATCTTGCAATCCCGAGATAATCGTCTCCATGCTCCAAATCCATTTTAAAGCCATTTTTAAGGCATTTCGCGCATACATGAAATGAACACATTTTTCTCCAAAACTATAACAGATGCAAGCTTGTCCTGTTTGGTGGAGATGATATTTAATAAAATAAGTAGAAATCCACTAAAAGTTTTGTTTGGTTATCTTGCAATCCCGAGATAATCGTCTCCATGCTCCAAATCCATTTTAAAGCCATTTTTAAGGCATTTCGCGCATACATGAAATGAACACATTTTTCTCCAAAACTATAACAGATGCAAGCTTGTCCTGTTTGGTGGAGATAATATTTAATAAAATAAGTAGAAATCTACTAAAAGTTTCGTTTGTTTATATTGCCATCCTAAGATAATCGTCTCCATGCTCCAAATCCATTTTAAAGCCATTTCAAAGGCATTTTACGCATACATGAAATGAACACATTTTTCTCCACAACTATAACACATGCAAGCTTGTCCTGTTTGGTGGAGATGATATTTAATAAAATAAGTAGAAATCCACTAAAAGTTTTGTTTGGTTATCTTGCAATCCCGAGATAATCGTCTCCATGCTCCAAATCCATTTTAAAGCCATTTTTAAGGCATTTCGCGCATACATGAAATGAACACATTTTTCTCCAAAACTATAACAGATGCAAGCTTGTCCTGTTTGGTGGAGATGATATTTAATAAAATAAGTAGAAATCCACTAAAAGTTTTGTTTGGTTATCTTGCAATCCCGAGATAATCGTCGCCATGCTCCAAATCCATTTTAAAGCCATTTTTAAGGCATTTCGCGCATACATGAAATGAACACATTTTTCTCCAAAACTATAACAGATGCAAGCTTGTCCTGTTTGGTGGAGATGATATTTCATAAAATAAGTAGAAATCCACTAAAAGTTTTGCTTGGTTATCTTGCAATCCCGAGATAATCGTCTCCATGCTCCAAATCCATTTTAAAGCCATTTTTAAGGCATTTCGCGCATACATGAAATGAACACATTTTTCTCCAAAACTATAACAGATGCAAGCTTGTCCTGTTTGGTGGAGATGATATTTAATAAAATAAGTAGAAATCCACTAAAAGTTTTGTTTGGTTATCTTGCAATCCCGAGATAATCGTCTCCATGCTCCAAATCCATTTTAAAGCCATTTTTAAGGCATTTCGCGCATACATGAAATGAACACATTTTTCTCCAAAACTATAACAGATGCAAGCTTGTCCTGTTTGGTGGAGATGATATTTAATAAAATAAGTAGAAATCCACTAAAAGTTTTGTTTGGTTATCTTGCAATCCCGAGATAATCGTCTCCATGCTCCAAATCCATTTTAAAGCCATTTTTAAGGCATTTCGCGCATACATGAAATGAACACATTTTTCTCCAAAACTATAACAGATGCAAGCTTGTCCTGTTTGGTGGAGATGATATTTAATAAAATAAGTAGAAATCCACTAAAAGTTTTGTTTGGTTATATTGCAATCCCGAGATAATCGTCTCCATGCTCCAAATCCATTTTAAAGCCATTTTTAAGGCATTTCGCGCATACATGAAATGAACACATTTTTCTCCAAAACTATAATAGATGCAAGCTTGTCCTGTTTGGTGGAGATGATATTTAATAAAATAAGTAGAAATACACTAAAAGTTTTGTTTGGTTATCTTGCAATCCCGAGATAATCGTCTCCATGCTCCAAATCCATTTTAAAGCCATTTTTAAGGCATTTCGCGCATACATGAAATGAACACATTTTTCTCCAAAACTATAACAGATGCAAGCTTGTCCTGTTTGGTGGAGATGATATTTAATAAAATAAGTAGAAATCCACTAAAAGTTTTGTTTGGTTATCTTGCAATCCCGAGATAATCGTCTCCATGCTCCAAATCCATTTTAAAGCCATTTCAAAGGCATTTTGCGCATACATGAAATGAACACATTTTTCTCCAAAACTATAACACATGCAAGCTTGTCCTGTTTGGTGGAGATGATATTTAATAAAATAAGTAGAAATCCACTAAAAGTTTTGTTTGGTTATCTTGCAATCCCGAGATAATCGTCTCCATGCTCCAAATCCATTTTAAAGCCATTTTTAAGGCATTTCGCGCATACATGAAATGAACACATTTTTCTCCAAAACTATAACAGATGCAAGCTTGTCCTGTTTGGTGGAGATAATATTTAATAAAATAAGTAGAAATCTACTAAAAGTTTCGTTTGTTTATATTGCCATCCTAAGATAATCGTCTCCATGCTCCAAATCCATTTTAAAGCCATTTCAAAGGCATTTTGCGCATACATGAAATGAACACATTTTTCTCCAAAACTATAACACATGCAAGCTTGTCCTGTTTGGTGGAGATGATATTTAATAAAATAAGTAGAAATCCACTAAAAGTTTTGTTTGGTTATCTTGCAATCCCGAGATAATCG
Organism: Anomaloglossus baeobatrachus; assembly: GCF_048569485.1. Lineage (NCBI taxonomy): Eukaryota > Metazoa > Chordata > Amphibia > Anura > Aromobatidae > Anomaloglossus > Anomaloglossus baeobatrachus. The sequence continues at coordinate 96,856 of NW_027443595.1, read as the reverse complement.
TCTCCATGCTCCAAATCCATTTTAAAGCCATTTTTAAGGCATTTCGCGCATACATGAAATGAACACATTTTTCTCCAAAACTATAACAGATGCAAGCTTGTCCTGTTTGGTGGAGATGATATTTAATAAAATAAGTAGAAATCCACTAAAAGTTTTGTTTGGTTATCTTGCAATCCCGAGATAATCGTCGCCATGCTCCAAATCCATTTTAAAGCCATTTTTAAGGCATTTCGCGCATACATGAAATGAACACATTTTTCTCCAAAACTATAACAGATGCAAGCTTGTCCTGTTTGGTGGAGATGATATTTAATAAAATAAGTAGAAATCCACTAAAAGTTTTGTTTGGTTATCTTGCAATCCCGAGATAATCGTCTCCATGCTCCAAATCCATTTTAAAGCCATTTTTAAGGCATTTCGCGCATACATGAAATGAACACATTTTTCTCCAAAACTATAACAGATGCAAGCTTGTCCTGTTTGGTGGAGATGATATTTAATAAAATAAGTAGAAATCCACTAAAAGTATTGTTTGGTTATCTTGCAATCCCGAGATAATCGTCTCCATGCTCCAAATCCATTTTAAAGCCATTTTTAAGGCATTTCGCGCATACATGAAATGAACACATTTTTCTCCAAATCTATAACAGATGCAAGCTTGTCTTGTTTGGTGGAGATGATATTTAATAAAATAAGTAGAAATCCACTAAAAGTTTTGTTTGGTTATCTTGCAATCCCGAGATAATCGTCTCCATGCTCCAAATCCATTTTAAAGCCATTTTTAAGGCATTTCGCGCATACATGAAATGAACACATTTTTCTCCAAAACTATAACAGATGCAAGCTTGTCCTGTTTGGTGGAGATGATATTTAATAAAATAAGTAGAAATCCACTAAAAGTTTTGTTTGGTTATCTTGCAATCCCGAGATAATCGTCTCCATGCTCCAAATCCATTTTAAAGCCATTTTTAAGGCATTTCGCGCATACATGAAATGAACACATTTTTCTCCAAAACTATAACAGATGCAAGCTTGTCCTGTTTGGTGGAGATGATATTTAATAAAATAAGTAGAAATCCACTAAAAGTTTTGTTTGGTTATCTTGCAATCCCGAGATAATCGTCTCCATGCTCCAAATCCATTTTAAAGCCATTTTTAAGGCATTTCGCGCATACATGAAATGAACACACTTTTCTCCAAAACTATAACAGATGCAAGCTTGTCCTGTTTGGTGGAGATGATATTTAATAAAATAAGTAGAAATCCACTAAAAGTTTTGTTTGGTTATATTGCAATCCCGAGATAATCGTCTCCATGCTCCAAATCCATTTTAAAGCCATTTTTAAGGCATTTCGCGCATACATGAAATTAACACATTTTTCTCCAAAACTATAATAGATGCAAGCTTGTCCTGTTTGGTGGAGATGATATTTAATAAAATAAGTAGAAATACACTAAAAGTTTTGTTTGGTTATCTTGCAATCCCGAGATAATCGTCTCCATGCTCCAAATCCATTTTAAAGCCATTTTTAAGGCATTTCGCGCATACATGAAATGAACACATTTTTCTCCAAAACTATAACAGATGCAAGCTTGTCCTGTTTGGTGGAGATGATATTTAATAAAATAAGTAGAAATCCACTAAAAGTTTTGTTTGGTTATCTTGCAATCCCGAGATAATCGTCTCCATGCTCCAAATCCATTTTAAAGCCATTTCAAAGGCATTTTGCGCATACATGAAATGAACACATTTTTCTCCAAAACTATAACACATGCAAGCTTGTCCTGTTTGGTGGAGATGATATTTAATAAAATAAGTAGAAATCCACTAAAAGTTTTGTTTGGTTATCTTGCAATCCCGAGATAATCGTCTCCATGCTCCAAATCCATTTTAAAGCCATTTTTAAGGCATTTCGCGCATACATGAAATGAACACATTTTTCTCCAAAACTATAACAGATGCAAGCTTGTCCTGTTTGGTGGAGATAATATTTAATAAAATAAGTAGAAATCTACTAAAAGTTTCGTTTGTTTATATTGCCATCCTAAGATAATCGTCTCCATGCTCCAAATCCATTTTAAAGCCATTTCAAAGGCATTTTGCGCATACATGAAATGAACACATTTTTCTCCAAAACTATAACACATGCAAGCTTGTCCTGTTTGGTGGAGATGATATTTAATAAAATAAGTAGAAATCCACTAAAAGTTTTGTTTGGTTATCTTGCAATCCCGAGATAATGGTCTCCATGCTCCAAATCCATTTTAAAGCCATTTTTAAGGCATTTCGCGCATACATGAAATGAACACATTTTTCTCCAAAACTATAACAGATGCAAGCTTGTCCTGTTTGGTGGAGATAATATTTAATAAAATAAGTAGAAATCTACTAAAAGTTTCGTTTGTTTATATTGCCATCCTAAGATAATCGTCTCCATGCTCCAAATCCATTTTAAAGCCATTTCAAAGGCATTTTGCGCATACATGAAATGAACACATTTTTCTCCAAAACTATAACACATGCAAGCTTGTCCTGTTTGGTGGAGATGATATTTAATAAAATAAGTAGAAATCCACTAAAAGTTTTGTTTGGTTATCTTGCAATCCCGAGATAATCGTCTCCATGCTCCAAATCCATTTTAAAGCCATTTTTAAGGCATTTCGCGCATACATGAAATGAACACATTTTTCTCCAAAACTATAACAGATGCAAGCTTGTCCTGTTTGGTGGAGATGATATTTAATAAAATAAGTAGAAATCCACTAAAAGTTTTGTTTGGTTATCTTGCAATCCCGAGATAATCGTCGCCATGCTCCAAATCCATTTTAAAGCCATTTTTAAGGCATTTCGCGCATACATGAAATGAACACATTTTTCTCCAAAACGATAACAGATGCAAGCTTGTCCTGTTTGGTGGAGATGATATTTAATAAAATAAGTAGAAATCCACTAAAAGTTTTGTTTGGTTATCTTGCAATCCCGAGATAATCGTCTCCATGCTCCAAATCCATTTTAAAGCCATTTTTAAGGCATTTCGCGCATACATGAAATGAACACATTTTTCTCCAAAACTATAACAGATGCAAGCTTGTCCTGTTTGGTGGAGATGATATTTAATAAAATAAGTAGAAATCCACTAAAAGTTTTGTTTGGTTATCTTGCAATCCCGAGATAATCGTCTCCATGCTCCAAATCCATTTTAAAGCCATTTTTAAGGCATTTCGCGCATACATGAAATGAACACATTTTTCTCCAAATCTATAACAGATGCAAGCTTGTCTTGTTTGGTGGAGATGATATTTAATAAAATAAGTAGAAATCCACTAAAAGTTTTGTTTGGTTATCTTGCAATCCCGAGATAATCGTCTCCATGCTCCAAATCCATTTTAAAGCCATTTTTAAGGCATTTCGCGCATACATGAAATGAACACATTTTTCTCCAAAACTATAACAGATGCAAGCTTGTCCTGTTTGGTGGAGATGATATTTAATAAAATAAGTAGAAATCCACTAAAATTTTTGTTTGGTTATCTTGCAATCCCGAGATAATCGTCTCCATGCTCCAAATCCATTTTAAAGCCATTTTTAAGGCATTTCGCGCATACATGAAATGAACACATTTTTCTCCAAAACTATAACAGATGCAAGCTTGTCCTGTTTGGTGGAGATGATATTTAATAAAATAAGTAGAAATCCACTAAAAGTTTTGTTTGGTTGTATTGCAATCCCGAGATAATCGTCTCCATGCTCCAAATCCATTTTAAAGCCATTTTTAAGGCATTTCGCGCATACATGAAATGAACACATTTTTCTCCAAAACTATAACAGATGCAAGCTTGTCCTGTTTGGTGGAGATGATATTTAATAAAATAAGTAGAAATCCACTAAAATTTTTGTTTGGTTATCTTGCAATCCCGAGATAATCGTCTCCATGCTCCAAATCCATTTTAAAGCCATTTTTAAGGCATTTCGCGCATACATGAAATGAACACATTTTTCTCCAAAACTATAACAGATGCAAGCTTGTCCTGTTTGGTGGAGATGATATTTAATAAAATAAGTAGAAATCCACTAAAAGTTTTGTTTGGTTATCTTGCAATCCCGAGATAATCGTCTCCATGCTCCAAATCCATTTTAAAGCCATTTTTAAGGCATTTCGCGCATACATGAAATGAACACATTTTTCTCCAAAACTATAACAGATGCAAGCTTGTCCTGTTTGGTGGAGATGATACTTAATAAAATAAGTAGAAATCCACTAAAAGTTTTGTTTGGTTATCTTGCAATCCCGAGATAATCGTCTCCATGCTCCAAATCCATTTTAAAGCCATTTTTAAGGCATTTCGCGCATACATGAAATGAACACATTTTTCTCCAAAACTATAACAGATGCAAGCTTGTCCTGTTTGGTGGAGATGATATTTAATAAAATAAGTAGAAATCCACTAAAAGTTTTGTTTGGTTATCTTGCAATCCCGAGATAATCGTCTCCATGCTCCAAATCCATTTTAAAGCCATTTTTAAGGCATTTCGCGCATACATGAAATGAACACATTTTTCTCCAAAACTATAACAGATGCAAGCTTGTCCTGTTTGGTGGAGATGATATTTAATAAAATAAGTAGAAATCCACTAAAAGTTTTGTTTGGTTATCTTGCAATCCCGAGATAATCGTCTCCATGCTCCAAATCCATTTTAAAGCCATTTTTAAGGCATTTCGCGCATACATGAAATGAACACATTTTTCTCCAAAACTATAACAGATGCAAGCTTGTCCTGTTTGGTGGAGATGATATTTAATAAAATAAGTAGAAATCCACTAAAAGTTTTGTTTGGTTATCTTGCAATCCCGAGATAATCGTCTCCATGCTCCAAATCCATTTTAAAGCCATTTTTAAGGCATTTCGCGCATACATGAAATGAACACATTTTTCTCCAAAACTATAACAGATGCAAGCTTGTCCTGTTTGGTGGAGATAATATTTAATAAAATAAGTAGAAATCTACTAAAAGTTTCGTTTGTTTATATTGCCATCCTAAGATAATCGTCTCCATGCTCCAAATCCATTTTAAAGCCATTTCAAAGGCATTTTACGCATACATGAAATGAACACATTTTTCTCCAAAACTATAACACATGCAAGCTTGTCCTGTTTGGTGGAGATGATATTTAATAAAATAAGTAGAAATCCACTAAAAGTTTTGTTTGGTTATCTTGCAATCCCGAGATAATCGTCTCCATGCTCCAAATCCATTTTAAAGCCATTTTTAAGGCATTTCGCGCATACATGAAATGAACACATTTTTCTCCAAAACTATAACAGATGCAAGCTTGTCCTGTTTGGTGGAGATGATATTTAATAAAATAAGTAGAAATCCACTAAAAGTTTTGTTTGGTTATCTTGCAATCCCGAGATAATCGTCGCCATGCTCCAAATCCATTTTAAAGCCATTTTTAAGGCATTTCGCGCATACATGAAATGAACACATTTTTCTCCAAAACTATAACAGATGCAAGCTTGTCCTGTTTGGTGGAGATGATATTTAATAAAATAAGTAGAAATCCACTAAAAGTTTTGCTTGGTTATCTTGCAATCCCGAGATAATCGTCTCCATGCTCCAAATCCATTTTAAAGCCATTTTTAAGGCATTTCGCGCATACATGAAATGAACACATTTTTCTCCAAAACTATAACAGATGCAAGCTTGTCCTGTTTGGTGGAGATGATATTTAATAAAATAAGTAGAAATCCACTAAAAGTTTTGTTTGGTTATCTTGCAATCCCGAGATAATCGTCTCCATGCTCCAAATCCATTTTAAAGCCATTTTTAAGGCATTTCGCGCATACATGAAATGAACACATTTTTCTCCAAAACTATAACAGATGCAAGCTTGTCCTGTTTGGTGGAGATGATATTTAATAAAATAAGTAGAAATCCACTAAAAGTTTTGTTTGGTTATCTTGCAATCCCGAGATAATCGTCTCCATGCTCCAAATCCATTTTAAAGCCATTTTTAAGGCATTTCGCGCATACATGAAATGAACACATTTTTCTCCAAAACTATAACAGATGCAAGCTTGTCCTGTTTGGTGGAGATGATATTTAATAAAATAAGTAGAAATCCACTAAAAGTTTTGTTTGGTTATATTGCAATCCCGAGATAATCGTCTCCATGCTCCAAATCCATTTTAAAGCCATTTTTAAGGCATTTCGCGCATACATGAAATGAACACATTTTTCTCCAAAACTATAATAGATGCAAGCTTGTCCTGTTTGGTGGAGATGATATTTAATAAAATAAGTAGAAATACACTAAAAGTTTTGTTTGGTTATCTTGCAATCCCGAGATAATCGTCTCCATGCTCCAAATCCATTTTAAAGCCATTTTTAAGGCATTTCGCGCATACATGAAATGAACACATTTTTCTCCAAAACTATAACAGATGCAAGCTTGTCCTGTTTGGTGGAGATGATATTTAATAAAATAAGTAGAAATCCACTAAAAGTTTTGTTTGGTTATCTTGCAATCCCGAGATAATCGTCTCCATGCTCCAAATCCATTTTAAAGCCATTTCAAAGGCATTTTGCGCATACATGAAATGAACACATTTTTCTCCAAAACTATAACACATGCAAGCTTGTCCTGTTTGGTGGAGATGATATTTAATAAAATAAGTAGAAATCCACTAAAAGTTTTGTTTGGTTATCTTGCAATCCCGAGATAATCGCCTCCATGCTCCAAATCCATTTTAAAGCCATTTTTAAGGCATTTCGCGCATACATGAAATGAACACATTTTTCTCCAAAACTATAACAGATGCAAGCTTGTCCTGTTTGGTGGAGATAATATTTAATAAAATAAGTAGAAATCTACTAAAAGTTTCGTTTGTTTATATTGCCATCCTAAGATAATCGTCTCCATGCTCCAAATCCATTTTAAAGCCATTTCAAAGGCATTTTGCGCATACATGAAATGAACACATTTTTCTCCAAAACTATAACACATGCAAGCTTGTCCTGTTTGGTGGAGATGATATTTAATAAAATAAGTAGAAATCCACTAAAAGTTTTGTTTGGTTATCTTGCAATCCCGAGATAATCGTCTCCATGCTCCAAATCCATTTTAAAGCCATTTTTAAGGCATTTCGCGCATACATGAAATGAACACATTTTTCTCCAAAACTATAACAGATGCAAGCTTGTCCTGTTTGGTGGAGATAATATTTAATAAAATAAGTAGAAATCTACTAAAAGTTTCGTTTGTTTATATTGCCATCCTAAGATAATCGTCTCCATGCTCCAAATCCATTTTAAAGCCATTTCAAAGGCATTTTGCGCATACATGAAATGAACACATTTTTCTCCAAAACTATAACACATGCAAGCTTGTCCTGTTTGGTGGAGATGATATTTAATAAAATAAGTAGAAATCCACTAAAAGTTTTGTTTGGTTATCTTGCAATCCCGAGATAATCGTCTCCATGCTCCAAATCCATTTTAAAGCCATTTTTAAGGCATTTCGCGCATACATGAAATGAACACATTTTTCTCCAAAACTATAACAGATGCAAGCTTGTCCTGTTTGGTGGAGATGATAATTAATAAAATAAGTAGAAATCCACTAAAAGTTTTGTTTGGTTATCTTGCAATCCCGAGATAATCGTCTCCATGCTCCAAATCCATTTTAAAGCCATTTTTAAGGCATTTCGCGCATACATGAAATGAACACATTTTTCTCCAAAACTACAACAGATGCAAGCTTGTCCTGTTTGGTGGAGATAATATTTAATAAAATAAGTAGAAATCTACTAAAAGTTTCGTTTGTTTATATTGCCATCCTAAGATAATCGTCTCCATGCTCCAAATCCATTTTAAAGCCATTTCAAAGGCATTTTACGCATACATGAAATGAACACATTTTTCTCCAAAACTATAACACATGCAAGCTTGTCCTGTTTGGTGGAGATGATATTTAATAAAATAAGTAGAAATCCACTAAAAGTTTTGTTTGGTTATCTTGCAATCCCGAGATAATCGTCTCCATGCTCCAAATCCATTTTAAAGCCATTTTTAAGGCATTTCGCGCATACATGAAATGAACACATTTTTCTCCAAAACTATAACAGATGCAAGCTTGTCCTGTTTGGTGGAGATGATATTTAATAAAATAAGTAGAAATCCACTAAAAGTTTTGTTTGGTTATCTTGCAATCCCGAGATAATCGTCGCCATGCTCCAAATCCATTTTAAAGCCATTTTTAAGGCATTTCGCGCATACATGAAATGAACACATTTTTCTCCAAAACTATAACAGATGCAAGCTTGTCCTGTTTGGTGGAGATGATATTTAATAAAATAAGTAGAAATCCACTAAAAGTTTTGCTTGGTTATCTTGCAATCCCGAGATAATCGTCTCCATGCTCCAAATCCATTTTAAAGCCATTTTTAAGGCATTTCGCGCATACATGAAATGAACACATTTTTCTCCAAAACTATAACAGATGCAAGCTTGTCTTGTTTGGTGGAGATGATATTTAATAAAATAAGTAGAAATCCACTAAAAGTTTTGTTTGGTTATCTTGCAATCCCGAGATAATCGTCTCCATGCTCCAAATCCATTTTAAAGCCATTTTTAAGGCATTTCGCGCATACATGAAATGAACACATTTTTCTCCAAAACTATAACAGATGCAAGCTTGTCCTGTTTGGTGGAGATGATATTTAATAAAATAAGTAGAAATCCACTAAAAGTTTTGTTTGGTTATCTTGCAATCCCGAGATAATCGTCTCCATGCTCCAAATCCATTTTAAAGCCATTTTTAAGGCATTTCGCGCATACATGAAATGAACACATTTTTCTCCAAAACTATAACAGATGCAAGCTTGTCCTGTTTGGTGGAGATGATATTTAATAAAATAAGTAGAAATCCACTAAAAGTTTTGTTTGGTTATATTGCAATCCCGAGATAATCGTCTCCATGCTCCAAATCCATTTTAAAGCCATTTTTAAGGCATTTCGCGCATACATGAAATGAACACATTTTTCTCCAAAACTATAATAGATGCAAGCTTGTCCTGTTTGGTGGAGATGATATTTAATAAAATAAGTAGAAATACACTAAAAGTTTTGTTTGGTTATCTTGCAATCCCGAGATAATCGTCTCCATGCTCCAAATCCATTTTAAAGCCATTTTTAAGGCATTTCGCGCATACATGAAATGAACACATTTTTCTCCAAAACTATAACAGATGCAAGCTTGTCCTGTTTGGTGGAGATGATATTTAATAAAATAAGTAGAAATCCACTAAAAGTTTTGTTTGGTTATCTTGCAATCCCGAGATAATCGTCTCCATGCTCCAAATCCATTTTAAAGCCATTTCAAAGGCATTTTGCGCATACATGAAATGAACACATTTTTCTCCAAAACTATAACACATGCAAGCTTGTCCTGTTTGGTGGAGATGATATTTAATAAAATAAGTAGAAATCCACTAAAAGTTTTGTTTGGTTATCTTGCAATCCCGAGATAATCGTCTCCATGCTCCAAATCCATTTTAAAGCCATTTTTAAGGCATTTCGCGCATACATGAAATGAACACATTTTTCTCCAAAACTATAACAGATGCAAGCTTGTCCTGTTTGGTGGAGATGATATTTAATAAAATAAGTAGAAATCCACTAAAAGTTTTGTTTGGTTATCTTGCAATCCCGAGATAATCGTCTCCATGCTCCAAATCCATTTTAAAGCCATTTTTAAGGCATTTCGCGCATACATGAAATGAACACATTTTTCTCCAAAACTATAACACATGCAAGCTTGTCCTGTTTGGTGGAGATGATATTTAATAAAATAAGTAGAAATCCACTAAAAGTTTTGTTTGGTTATCTTGCAATCCCGAGATAATCGTCTCCATGCTCCAAATCCATTTTAAAGCCATTTTTAAGGCATTTCGCGCATACATGAAATGAACACATTTTTCTCCAAAACTATAACAGATGCAAGCTTGTCCTGTTTGGTGGAGATGATATTTAATAAAATAAGTAGAAATCCACTAAAAGTTTTGTTTGGTTATCTTGCAATCCCGAGATAATCGTCGCCATGCTCCAAATCCATTTTAAAGCCATTTTTAAGGCATTTCGCGCATACATGAAATGAACACATTTTTCTCCAAAACTATAACAGATGCAAGCTTGTCCTGTTTGGTGGAGATGATATTTAATAAAATAAGTAGAAATCCACTAAAAGTTTTGTTTGGTTATCTTGCAATCCCGAGATAATCGTCTCCATGCTCCAAATCCATTTTAAAGCCATTTTTAAGGCATTTCGCGCATACATGAAATGAACACATTTTTCTCCAAAACTATAACAGATGCAAGCTTGTCCTGTTTGGTGGAGATGATATTTAATAAAATAAGTAGAAATCCACTAAAAGTTTTGTTTGGTTATCTTGCAATCCCGAGATAATCGTCTCCATGCTCCAAATCCATTTTAAAGCCATTTTTAAGGCATTTCGCGCATACATGAAATGAACACATTTTTCTCCAAAACTATAACAGATGCAAGCTTGTCCTGTTTGGTGGAGATGATATTTAATAAAATAAGTAGAAATCCACTAAAAGTTTTGTTTGGTTATCTTGCAATCCCGAGATAATCGTCTCCATGCTCCAAATCCATTTTAAAGCCATTTTTAAGGCATTTCGCGCATACATGAAATGAACACATTTTTCTCCAAAACTATAACAGATGCAAGCTTGTCCTGTTTGGTGGAGATGATATTTAATAAAATAAGTAGAAATCCACTAAAAGTTTTGTTTGGTTATCTTGCAATCCCGAGATAATCGTCTCCATGCTCCAAATCCATTTTAAAGCCATTTTTAAGGCATTTCGCGCATACATGAAATGAACACATTTTTCTCCAAAACTATAACAGATGCAAGCTTGTCCTGTTTGGTGGAGATGATAATTAATAAAATAAGTAGAAATCCACTAAAAGTTTTGTTTGGTTATCTTGCAATCCCGAGATAATCGTCTCCATGCTCCAAATCCATTTTAAAGCCATTTTTAAGGCATTTCGCGCATACATGAAATGAACACATTTTTCTCCAAAACTATAACAGATGCAAGCTTGTCCTGTTTGGTGGAGATAATATTTAATAAAATAAGTAGAAATCTACTAAAAGTTTCGTTTGTTTATATTGCCATCCTAAGATAATCGTCTCCATGCTCCAAATCCATTTTAAAGCCATTTCAAAGGCATTTTACGCATACATGAAATGAACACATTTTTCTCCAAAACTATAACACATGCAAGCTTGTCCTGTTTGGTGGAGATGATATTTAATAAAATAAGTAGAAATCCACTAAAAGTTTTGTTTGGTTATCTTGCAATCCCGAGATAATCGTCTCCATGCTCCAAATCCATTTTAAAGCCATTTTTAAGGCATTTCGCGCATACATGAAATGAACACATTTTTCTCCAAAACTATAACAGATGCAAGCTTGTCCTGTTTGGTGGAGATGATATTTAATAAAATAAGTAGAAATCCACTAAAAGTTTTGTTTGGTTATCTTGCAATCCCGAGATAATCGTCGCCATGCTCCAAATCCATTTTAAAGCCATTTTTAAGGCATTTCGCGCATACATGAAATGAACACATTTTTCTCCAAAACTATAACAGATGCAAGCTTGTCCTGTTTGGTGGAGATGATATTTAATAAAATAAGTAGAAATCCACTAAAAGTTTTGCTTGGTTATCTTGCAATCCCGAGATAATCGTCTCCATGCTCCAAATCCATTTTAAAGCCATTTTTAAGGCATTTCGCGCATACATGAAATGAACACATTTTTCTCCAAAACTATAACAGATGCAAGCTTGTCTTGTTTGGTGGAGATGATATTTAATAAAATAAGTAGAAATCCACTAAAAGTTTTGTTTGGTTATCTTGCAATCCCGAGATAATCGTCTCCATGCTCCAAATCCATTTTAAAGCCATTTTTAAGGCATTTCGCGCATACATGAAATGAACACATTTTTCTCCAAAACTATAACAGATGCAAGCTTGTCCTGTTTGGTGGAGATGATATTTAATAAAATAAGTAGAAATCCACTAAAAGTTTTGTTTGGTTATCTTGCAATCCCGAGATAATCGTCTCCATGCTCCAAATCCATTTTAAAGCCATTTTTAAGGCATTTCGCGCATACATGAAATGAACACATTTTTCTCCAAAACTATAACAGATGCAAGCTTGTCCTGTTTGGTGGAGATGATATTTAATAAAATAAGTAGAAATCCACTAAAAGTTTTGTTTGGTTATATTGCAATCCCGAGATAATCGTCTCCATGCTCCAAATCCATTTTAAAGCCATTTTTAAGGCATTTCGCGCATACATGAAATGAACACATTTTTCTCCAAAACTATAATAGATGCAAGCTTGTCCTGTTTGGTGGAGATGATATTTAATAAAATAAGTAGAAATACACTAAAAGTTTTGTTTGGTTATCTTGCAATCCCGAGATAATCGTCTCCATGCTCCAAATCCATTTTAAAGCCATTTTTAAGGCATTTCGCGCATACATGAAATGAACACATTTTTCTCCAAAACTATAACAGATGCAAGCTTGTCCTGTTTGGTGGAGATGATATTTAATAAAATAAGTAGAAATCCACTAAAAGTTTTGTTTGGTTATCTTGCAATCCCGAGATAATCGTCTCCATGCTCCAAATCCATTTTAAAGCCATTTCAAAGGCATTTTGCGCATACATGAAATGAACACATTTTTCTCCAAAACTATAACACATGCAAGCTTGTCCTGTTTGGTGGAGATGATATTTAATAAAATAAGTAGAAATCCACTAAAAGTTTTGTTTGGTTATCTTGCAATCCCGAGATAATCGTCTCCATGCTCCAAATCCATTTTAAAGCCATTTTTAAGGCATTTCGCGCATACATGAAATGAACACATTTTTCTCCAAAACTATAACAGATGCAAGCTTGTCCTGTTTGGTGGAGATAATATTTAATAAAATAAGTAGAAATCTACTAAAAGTTTCGTTTGTTTATATTGCCATCCTAAGATAATCGTCTCCATGCTCCAAATCCATTTTAAAGCCATTTCAAAGGCATTTTGCGCATACATGAAATGAACACATTTTTCTCCAAAACTATAACACATGCAAGCTTGTCCTGTTTGGTGGAGATGATATTTAATAAAATAAGTAGAAATCCACTAAAAGTTTTGTTTGGTTATCTTGCAATCCCGAGATAATCGTCTCCATGCTCCAAATCCATTTTAAAGCCATTTTTAAGGCATTTCGCGCATACATGAAATGAACACATTTTTCTCCAAAACTATAACAGATGCAAGCTTGTCCTGTTTGGTGGAGATGATATTTAATAAAATAAGTAGAAATACACTAAAAGTTTTGTTTGGTTATCTTGCAATCCCGAGATAATCGTCTCCATGCTCCAAATCCATTTTAAAGCCATTTTTAAGGCATTTCGCGCATACATGAAATGAACACATTTTTCTCCAAAACTATAATAGATGCAAGCTTGTCCTGTTTGGTGGAGATGATATTTAATAAAATAAGTAGAAATACACTAAAAGTTTTGTTTGGTTATCTTGCAATCCCGAGATAATCGTCTCCATGCTCCAAATCCATTTTAAAGCCATTTTTAAGGCATTTCGCGCATACATGAAATGAACACATTTTTCTCCAAAACTATAACAGATGCAAGCTTGTCCTGTTTGGTGGAGATGATATTTAATAAAATAAGTAGAAATCCACTAAAAGTTTTGTTTGGTTATCTTGCAATCCCGAGATAATCGTCTCCATGCTCCAAATCCATTTTAAAGCCATTTCAAAGGCATTTTGCGCATACATGAAATGAACACATTTTTCTCCAAAACTATAACACATGCAAGCTTGTCCTGTTTGGTGGAGATGATATTTAATAAAATAAGTAGAAATCCACTAAAAGTTTTGTTTGGTTATCTTGCAGTCCCGAGATAATCGTCTCCATGCTCCAAATCCATTTTAAAGCCATTTTTAAGGCATTTCGCGCATACATGAAATGAACACATTTTTCTCCAAAACTATAACAGATGCAAGCTTGTCTTGTTTGGTGGAGATGATATTTAATAAAATAAGTAGAAATCCACTAAAAGTTTTGTTTGGTTATCTTGCAATCCCGAGATAATCGTCTCCATGCTCCAAATCCATTTTAAAGCCATTTTTAAGGCATTTCGCGCATACATGAAATGAACACATTTTTCTCCAAAACTATAACAGATGCAAGCTTGTCCTGTTTGGTGGAGATGATATTTAATAAAATAAGTAGAAATCCACTAAAATTTTTGTTTGGTTATCTTGCAATCCCGAGATAATCGTCTCCATGCTCCAAATCCATTTTAAAGCCATTTTTAAGGCATTTCGCGCATACATGAAATGAACACATTTTTCTCCAAAACTATAACAGATGCAAGCTTGTCCTGTTTGGTGGAGATGATATTTAATAAAATAAGTAGAAATCCACTAAAAGTTTTGTTTGGTTATATTGCAATCCCGAGATAATCGTCTCCATGCTCCAAATCCATTTTAAAGCCATTTTTAAGGCATTTCGCGCATACATGAAATGAACACATTTTTCTCCAAAACTATAACAGATGCAAGCTTGTCCTGTTTGGTGGAGATGATATTTAATAAAATAAGTAGAAATCCACTAAAAGTTTTGTTTGGTTATCTTGCAATCCCGAGATAATCGTCTCCATGCTCCAAATCCATTTTAAAGCCATTTTTAAGGCATTTCGCGCATACATGAAATGAACACATTTTTCTCCAAAACTATAACAGATGCAAGCTTGTCCTGTTTGGTGGAGATGATATTTAATAAAATAAGTAGAAATCCACTAAAAGTTTTGTTTGGTTATCTTGCAATCCCGAGATAATCGTCTCCATGCTCCAAATCCATTTTAAAGCCATTTTTAAGGCATTTCGCGCATACATGAAATGAACACATTTTTCTCCAAAACTATAACAGATGCAAGCTTGTCTTGTTTGGTGGAGATGATATTTAATAAAATAAGTAGAAATCCACTAAAAGTTTTGTTTGGTTATCTTGCAATCCCGAGATAATCGTCTCCATGCTCCAAATCCATTTTAAAGCCATTTTTAAGGCATTTAGCGCATACATGAAATGAACACATTTTTCTCCAAAACTATAACAGATGCAAGCTTGTCCTGTTTGGTGGAGATGATATTTAATAAAATAAGTAGAAATCCACTAAAAGTTTTGTTTGGTTATCTTGCAATCCCGAGATAATCGTCTCCATGCTCCAAATCCATTTTAAAGCCATTTTTAAGGCATTTCGCGCATACATGAAATGAACACATTTTTCTCCAAAACGAAAACAGATGCAAGCTTGTCCTGTTTGGTGGAGATGATATTTAATAAAATAAGTAGAAATCCACTAAAATTTTTGTTTGGTTATCTTGCAATCCCGAGATAATCGTCTCCATGCTCCAAATCCATTTTAAAGCCATTTTTAAGGCATTTCGCGCATACATGAAATGAACACATTTTTCTCCAAAACTATAACAGATGCAAGCTTGTCCTGTTTGGTGGAGATAATATTTAATAAAATAAGTAGAAATCTACTAAAAGTTTCGTTTGTTTATATTGCCATCCTAAGATAATCGTCTCCATGCTCCAAATCCATTTTAAAGCCATTTCAAAGGCATTTTGCGCATACATGAAATGAACACATTTTTCTCCAAAACTATAACACATGCAAGCTTGTCCTGTTTGGTGGAGATGATATTTAATAAAATAAGTAGAAATCCACTAAAAGTTTTGTTTGGTTATCTTGCAATCCCGAGATAATCGTCTCCATGCTCCAAATCCATTTTAAAGCCATTTTTAAGGCATTTCGCGCATACATGAAATGAACACATTTTTCTCCAAAACTATAACAGATGCAAGCTTGTCCTGTTTGGTGGAGATGATATTTAATAAAATAAGTAGAAATCCACTAAAAGTTTTGTTTGGTTATCTTGCAATCCCGAGATAATCGTCTCCATGCTCCAAATCCATTTTAAAGCCATTTTTAAGGCATTTCGCGCATACATGAAATGAACACATTTTTCTCCAAAACTATAACAGATGCAAGCTTGTCTTGTTTGGTGGAGATGATATTTAATAAAATAAGTAGAAATCCACTAAAAGTTTTGTTTGGTTATCTTGCAATCCCGAGATAATCGTCTCCATGCTCCAAATCCATTATAAAGCCATTTTTAAGGCATTTAGCGCATACATGAAATGAACACATTTTTCTCCAAAACTATAACAGATGCAAGCTTGTCCTGTTTGGTGGAGATGATATTTAATAAAATAAGTAGAAATCCACTAAAAGTTTTGTTTGGTTATCTTGCAATCCCGAGATAATCGTCTCCATGCTCCAAATCCATTTTAAAGCCATTTTTAAGGCATTTCGCGCATACATGAAATGAACACATTTTTCTCCAAAACGAAAACAGATGCAAGCTTGTCCTGTTTGGTGGAGATGATATTTAATAAAATAAGTAGAAATCCACTAAAATTTTTGTTTGGTTATCTTGCAATCCCGAGATAATCGTCTCCATGCTCCAAATCCATTTTAAAGCAATTTTTAAGGCATTTCGCGCATACATGAAATGAACACATTTTTCTCCAAAACTATAACAGATGCAAGCTTGTCCTGTTTGGTGGAGATGATATTTAATAAAATAAGTAGAAATCCACTAAAAGTTTTGTTTGGTTATATTGCAATCCCGAGATAATCGTCTCCATGCTCCAAATCCATTTTAAAGCCATTTTTAAGGCATTTCGCGCATACATGAAATGAACACATTTTTCTCCAAAACTATAACAGATGCAAGCTTGTCCTGTTTGGTGGAGATGATATTTAATAAAATAAGTAGAAATCCACTAAAAGTTTTGTTTGGTTATCTTGCAATCCCGAGATAATCGTCTCCATGCTCCAAATCCATTTTAAAGCCATTTTTAAGGCATTTCGCGCATACATGAAATGAACACATTTTTCTCCAAAACTATAACAGATGCAAGCTTGTCCTGTTTGGTGGAGATGATATTTAATAAAATAAGTAGAAATCCACTAAAAGTTTTGTTTGGTTATCTTGCAATCCCGAGATAATCGTCTCCATGCTCCAAATCCATTTTAAAGCCATTTTTAAGGCATTTCGCGCATACATGAAATGAACACATTTTTCTCCAAAACTATAACAGATGCAAGCTTGTCTTGTTTGGTGGAGATGATATTTAATAAAATAAGTAGAAATCCACTAAAAGTTTTGTTTGGTTATCTTGCAATCCCGAGATAATCGTCTCCATGCTCCAAATCCATTTTAAAGCCATTTTTAAGGCATTTCGCGCATACATGAAATGAACACATTTTTCTCCAAAACTATAACAGATGCAAGCTTGTCCTGTTTGGTGGAGATGATATTTAATAAAATAAGTAGAAATCCACTAAAATTTTTGTTTGGTTATCTTGCAATCCCGAGATAATCGTCTCCATGCTCCAAATCCATTTTAAAGCCATTTTTAAGGCATTTCGCGCATACATGAAATGAACACATTTTTCTCCAAAACTATAACAGATGCAAGCTTGTCCTGTTTGGTGGAGATGATATTTAATAAAATAAGTAGAAATCCACTAAAAGTTTTGTTTGGTTATCTTGCAATCCCGAGATAATCGTCTCCATGCTCCAAATCCATTTTAAAGCCATTTTTAAGGCATTTCGCGCATACATGAAATGAACACATTTTTCTCCAAAACTATAACAGATGCAAGCTTGTCCTGTTTGGTGGAGATGATATTTAATAAAATAAGTAGAAATCCACTAAAAGTTTTGTTTGGTTATCTTGCAATCCCGAGATAATCGTCTCCATGCTCCAAATCCATTTTAAAGCCATTTTTAAGGCATTTCGCGCATACATGAAATGAACACATTTTTCTCCAAAACTATAACAGATGCAAGCTTGTCCTGTTTGGTGGAGATGATATTTAATAAAATAAGTAGAAATCCACTAAAAGTTTTGTTTGGTTATCTTGCAATCCCGAGATAATCGTCTCCATGCTCCAAATCCATTTTAAAGCCATTTTTAAGGCATTTCGCGCATACATGAAATGAACACATTTTTCTCCAAAACTATAACAGATGCAAGCTTGTCCTGTTTGGTGGAGATGATATTTAATAAAATAAGTAGAAATCCACTAAAAGTTTTGTTTGGTTATATTGCAATCCCGAGATAATCGTCTCCATGCTCCAAATCCATTTTAAAACCATTTTTAAGGCATTTCGCGCATACATGAAATGAACACATTTTTCTCCAAAACTATAACAGATGCAAGCTTGTCCTGTTTGGTGGAGATGATATTTAATAAAATAAGTAGAAATCCACTAAAAGTTTTGTTTGGTTATCTTGCAATCCCGAGATAATCGTCTCCATGCTCCAAATCCATTTTAAAGCCATTTTTAAGGCATTTCGCGCATACATGAAATGAACACATTTTTCTCCAAAACTATAACAGATGCAAGCTTGTCCTGTTTGGTGGAGATGATATTTAATAAAATAAGTAGAAATCCACTAAAAGTTTTGTTTGGTTATCTTGCAATCCCGAGATAATCGTCTCCATGCTCCAAATCTATTTTAAAGCCATTTTTAAGGCATTTCGCGCATACATGAAATGAACACATTTTTCTCCAAAACTATAACAGATGCAAGCTTGTCCTGTTTGGTGGAGATGATATTTAATAAAATAAGTAGAAATCCACTAAAAGTTTTGTTTGGTTATTTTGCAATCCCGAGATAATCGTCTCCATGCTCCAAATCCATTTTAAAGCCATTTTTAAGGCATTTCGCGCATACATGAAATGAACACATTTTTCTCCAAAACTATAACAGATGCAAGCTTGTCCTGTTTGGTGGAGATAATATTTAATAAAATAAGTAGAAATCTACTAAAAGTTTCGTTTGTTTATATTGCCATCCTGAGATAATCGTTTCCATGCTCCAAATCCATTTTAAAGCCATTTCAAAGGCATTTTGCGCATACATGAAATGAACACATTTTTCTCCAAAACTATAACACATGCAAGCTTGTCCTGTTTGGTGGAGATGATATTTAATAAAATAAGTAGAAATCCACTAAAAGTTTTGTTTGGTTATCTTGCAATCCCGAGATAATCGTCTCCATGCTCCAAATCCATTTTAAAGCCATTTTTAAGGCATTTCGCGCATACATGAAATGAACACATTTTTCTCCAAAACTATAACAGATGCAAGCTTGTCCTGTTTGGTGGAGATAATATTTAATAAAATAAGTAGAAATCTACTAAAAGTTTCGTTTGTTTATATTGCCATCCTGAGATAATCGTCTCCATGCTCCAAATCCATTTTAAAGCCATTTTTAAGGCATTTCGCGCATACATCAAATGAACACATTTTTCTCCAAAACTATAACAGATGCAAGCTTGTCCTGTTTGGTGGAGATGATATTTAATAAAATAAGTAGAAATCCACTAAAAGTTTTGTTTGGTTATCTTGCAATCCCGAGATAATCGTCTCCATGCTCCAAATCCATTTTAAAGCCATTTTTAAGGCATTTCGCGCATACATGAAATGAACACATTTTTCTCCAAAACTATAACAGATGCAAGCTTGTCCTGTTTGGTGGAGATGATATTTAATAAAATAAGTAGAAAACCACTAAAAGTTTTGTTTGGTTATATTGCAATCCCGAGATAATCGTCTCCATGCTCCAAATCCATTTTAAAGCCATTTTTAAGGCATTTCGCGCATACATGAAATGAACACATTTTTCTCCAAAACTATAACAGATGCAAGCTTGACCTGTTTGGTGGAGATGATATTTAATAAAATAAGTAGAAATCCACTAAAAGTTTTGTTTGGTTATCTTGCAATCCCGAGATAATCGTCTCCATGCTCCAAATCCATTTTAAAGCCATTTTTAAGGCATTTCGCGCATACATGAAATGAACACATTTTTCTCCAAAACTATAACAGATGCAAGCTTGTCCTGTTTGGTGGAGATGATATTTAATAAAATAAGTAGAAATCCACTAAAAGTTTTGTTTGGTTATCTTGCAATCCCGAGATAATCGTCTCCATGCTCCAAATCCATTTTAAAGCCATTTTTAAGGCATTTCGCGCATACATGAAATGAACACATTTTTCTCCAGATCTATAACAGATGCAAGCTTGTCTTGTTTGGTGGAGATGATATTTAATAAAATAAGTAGAAATCCACTAAAAGTTTTGTTTGGTTATCTTGCAATCCCGAGATAATCGTCTCCATGCTCCAAATCCATTTTAAAGCCATTTTTAAGGCATTTCGCGCATACATGAAATGAACACATTTTTCTCCAAAACTATAACAGATGCAAGCTTGTCCTGTTTGGTGTAGATGATATTTAATAAAATAAGTAGAAATCCACTAAAATTTTTGTTTGGTTATCTTGCAATCCCGAGATAATCGTCTCCATGCTCCAAATCCATTTTAAAGCCATTTTTAAGGCATTTCGCGCATACATGAAATGAACACATTTTTCTCCAAAACTATAACAGATGCAAGCTTGTCCTGTTTGGTGGAGATGATATTTAATAAAATAAGTAGAAATCCACTAAAAGTTTTGTTTGGTTATATTGCAATCCCGAGATAATCGTCTCCATGCTCCAAATCCATTTTAAAGCCATTTTTAAGGCATTTCGCGCATACATGAAATGAACACATTTTTCTCCAAAACTATAACAGATGCAAGCTTGTCCTGTTTGGTGGAGATGATATTTAATAAAATAAGTAGAAATCCACTAAAAGTTTTGTTTGGTTATCTTGCAATCCCGAGATAATCGTCTCCATGCTCCAAATCCATTTTAAAGCCATTTTTAAGGCATTTCGCGCATACATGAAATGAACACATTTTTCTCCAAAACTATAACAGATGCAAGCTTGTCCTGTTTGGTGGAGATGATATTTAATAAAATAAGTAGAAATCCACTAAAAGTTTTGTTTGGTTATCTTGCAATCCCGAGATAATCGTCTCCATGCTCCAAATCCATTTTAAAGCCATTTTAAGGCATTTCGCGCATACATGAAATGAACACATTTTTCTCCAAAACTATAACAGATGCAAGCTTGTCCTGTTTGGTGGAGATGATATTTAATAAAATAAGTAGAAATCCACTAAAAGTTTTGTTTGGTTATCTTGCAATCCCGAGATAATCGTCTCCATGCTCCAAATCCATTTTAAAGCCATTTTTAAGGCATTTCGCGCATACATGAAATGAACACATTTTTCTCCAAAACTATAACAGATGCAGGCTTGTCCTGTTTGGTGGAGATGATATTTAATAAAATAAGTAGAAATCCACTAAAAGTTTTGTTTGGTTATCTTGCAATCCCGAGATAATCGTCTCCATGCTCCAAATCCATTTTAAAGCCATTTTTAAGGCATTTCGCGCATACATGAAATGAACACATTTTTCTCCAAAACTATAACAGATGCAAGCTTGTCCTGTTTGGTGGAGATGATATTTAATAAAATAAGTAGAAATCCACTAAAAGTTTTGTTTGGTTATATTGCAATCCCGAGATAATCGTCTCCATGCTCCAAATCCATTTTAAAGCCATTTTTAAGGCATTTCGCGCATACATGAAATGAACACATTTTTCTCCAAAACTATAACAGATGCAAGCTTGTCCTGTTTGGTGGAGATGATATTTAATAAAATAAGTAGAAATCCACTAAAAGTTTTGTTTGGTTATCTTGCAATCCCAAGATAATCGTCTCCATGCTCCAAATCCATTTTAAAGCCATTTTTAAGGCATTTCGCGCATACATGAAATGAACACATTTTTCTCCAAAACTATAACAGATGCAAGCTTGTCTTGTTTGGTGGAGATGATATTTAATAAAATAAGTAGAAATCCACTAAAAGTTTTGTTTGGTTATCTTGCAATCCCGAGATAATCGTCTCCATGCTCCAAATCCATTTTAAAGCCATTTTTAAGGCATTTCGCGCATACATGAAATGAACACATTTTTCTCCAAAACTATAACAGATGCAAGCTTGTCCTGTTTGGTGGAGATGATATTTAATAAAATAAGTAGAAATCCACTAAAATTTTTGTTTGGTTATCTTGCAATCCCGAGATAATCGTCTCCATGCTCCAAATCCATTTTAAAGCCATTTTTAAGGCATTTCGCGCATACATGAAATGAACACATTTTTCTCCAAAACTATAACAGATGCAAGCTTGTCCTGTTTGGTGGAGATGATATTTAATAAAATAAGTAGAAATCCACTAAAAGTTTTGTTTGGTTATATTGCAATCCCGAGATAATCGTCTCCATGCTCCAAATCCATTTTAAAGCCATTTTAAGGCATTTCGCGCATACATGAAATGAACACATTTTTCTCCAAAACTATAACAGATGCAAGTTTGTCCTGTTTGGTGGAGATGATATTTAATAAAATAAGTAGAAATCCACTAAAAGTTTTGTTTGGTTATCTTGCAATCCCGAGATAATCGTCTCCATGCTCCAAATCCATTTTAAAGCCATTTTTAAGGCATTTCGCGCATACATGAAATGAACACATTTTTCTCCAAAACTATAACAGATGCAAGCTTGTCCTGTTTGGTGGAGATGATATTTAATAAAATAAGTAGAAATCCACTAAAAGTTTTGTTTGGTTATCTTGCAATCCCGAGATAATCGTCTCCATGCTCCAAATCCATTTTAAAGCCATTTTTAAGGCATTTCGCGCATACATGAAATGAACACATTTTTCTCCAAAACTATAACAGATGCAAGCTTGTCCTGTTTGGTGGAGATGATATTTAATAAAATAAGTAGAAATCCACTAAAAGTTTTGTTTGGTTATCTTGCAATCCCGAGATAATCGTCTCCATGCTCCAAATCCATTTTAAAGCCATTTTTAAGGCATTTCGCGCATACATGAAATGAACACATTTTTCTCCAAAACTATAACAGATGCAAGCTTGTCTTGTTTGGTGGAGATGATATTTAATAAAATAAGTAGAAATCCACTAAAAGTTTTGTTTGGTTATCTTGCAATCCCGAGATAATCGTCTCCATGCTCCAAATCCATTTTAAAGCCATTTTTAAGGCATTTCGCGCATACATGAAATGAACACATTTTTCTCCAAAACTATAACAGATGCAAGCTTGTCCTGTTTGGTGGAGATGATATTTAATAAAATAAGTAGAAATCCACTAAAATTTTTGTTTGGTTATCTTGCAATCCCGAGATAATCGTCTCCATGCTCCAAATCCATTTTAAAGCCATTTTTAAGGCATTTCGCGCATACATGAAATGAACACATTTTTCTCCAAAACTATAACAGATGCAAGCTTGTCCTGTTTGGTGGAGATGATATTTAATAAAATAAGTAGAAATCCACTAAAAGTTTTGTTTGGTTATCTTGCAATCCCGAGATAATCGTCTCCATGCTCCAAATCCATTTTAAAGCCATTTTTAAGGCATTTCGCGCATACATGAAATGAACACATTTTTCTCCAAAACTATAACAGATGCAAGCTTGTCCTGTTTGGTGGAGATGATATTTAATAAAATAAGTAGAAATCCACTAAAAGTTTTGTTTGGTTATCTTGCAATCCCGAGATAATCGTCTCCATGCTCCAAATCCATTTTAAAGCCATTTTTAAGGCATTTCGCGCATACATGAAATGAACACATTTTTCTCCAAAACTATAACAGATGCAAGCTTGTCCTGTTTGGTGGAGATGATATTTAATAAAATAAGTAGAAATCCACTAAAAGTTTTGTTTGGTTATCTTGCAATCCCGAGATAATCGTCTCCATGCTCCAAATCCATTTTAAAGCCATTTTTAAGGCATTTCGCGCATACATAAAATGAACACATTTTTCTCCAAAACTATAACAGATGCAAGCTTGTCCTGTTTGGTGGAGATGATATTTAATAAAATAAGTAGAAATCCACTAAAAGTTTTGTTTGGTTATCTTGCAATCCCGAGATAGTCGTCTCCATGCTCCAAATCCATTTTAAAGCCATTTTTAAGGCATTTCGCGCATACATGAAATGAACACATTTTTCTCCAAAACTATAACAGATGCAAGCTTGTCCTGTTTGGTGGAGATGATATTTAATAAAATAAATAGAAATCCACTAAAAGTTTTGTTTGGTTATCTTGCAATCCCGAGATAATCGTCTCCATGCTCCAAATCCATTTTAAAGCCATTTTTAAGGCATTTCGCGCATACATGAAATGAACACATTTTTCTCCAAAACTATAACAGATGCAAGCTTGTCCTGTTTGGTGGAGATGATATTTAATAAAATAAGTAGAAATCCACTAAAAGTTTTGTTTGGTTATCTTGCAATCCCGAGATAATCGTCTCCATGCTCCAAATCCATTTTAAAGCCATTTTTAAGGCATTTCGCGCATACATGAAATGAACACATTTTTCTCCAAAACTATAACAGATGCAAGCTTGTCCTGTTTGGTGGAGATGATATTTAATAAAATAAGTAGAAATCCACTAAAAGTTTTGTTTGGTTATCTTGCAATCCCGAGATAATCGTCTCCATGCTCCAAATCTATTTTAAAGCCATTTTTAAGGCATTTCGCGCATACATGAAATGAACACATTTTTCTCCAAAACTATAACAGATGCAAGCTTGTCCTGTTTGGTGGAGATGATATTTAATAAAATAAGTAGAAATCCACTAAAAGTTTTGTTTGGTTATTTTGCAATCCCGAGATAATCGTCTCCATGCTCCAAATCCATTTTAAAGCCATTTTTAAGGCATTTCGCGCATACATGAAATGAACACATTTTTCTCCAAAACTATAACAGATGCAAGCTTGTCCTGTTTGGTGGAGATAATATTTAATAAAATAAGTAGAAATCTACTAAAAGTTTCGTTTGTTTATATTGCCATCCTGAGATAATCGTCTCCATGCTCCAAATCCATTTTAAAGCCATTTCAAAGGCATTTTGCGCATACATGAAATGAACACATTTTTCTCCAAAACTATAACACATGCAAGCTTGTCCTGTTTGGTGGAGATGATATTTAATAAAATAAGTAGAAATCCACTAAAAGTTTTGTTTGGTTATCTTGCAATCCCGAGATAATCGTCTCCATGCTCCAAATCCATTTTAAAGCCATTTTTAAGGCATTTCGCGCATACATGAAATGAACACATTTTTCTCCAAAACTATAACAGATGCAAGCTTGTCCTGTTTGGTGGAGATAATATTTAATAAAATAAGTAGAAATCTACTAAAAGTTTCGTTTGTTTATATTGCCATCCTAAGATAATCGTCTCCATGCTCCAAATCCATTTTAAAGCCATTTCAAAGGCATTTTGCGCATACATGAAATGAACACATTTTTCTCCAAAACTATAACACATGCAAGCTTGTCCTGTTTGGTGGAGATGATATTTAATAAAATAAGTAGAAATCCACTAAAAGTTTTGTTTGGTTATCTTGCAATCCCGAGATAATCGTCTCCATGCTCCAAATCCATTTTAAAGCCATTTTTAAGGCATTTCGCGCATACATGAAATGAACACATTTTTCTCCAAAACTATAACAGATGCAAGCTTGTCCTGTTTGGTGGAGATGATATTTAATAAAATAAGTAGAAATCCACTAAAAGTTTTGTTTGGTTATCTTGCAATCCCGAGATAATCGTCTCCATGCTCCAAATCCATTTTAAAGCCATTTTTAAGGCATTTCGCGCATACATGAAATGAACACATTTTTCTCCAAAACTATAACAGATGCAAGCTTGTCCTGTTTGGTGGAGATGATATTTAATAAAATAAGTAGAAATCCACTAAAAGTTTTGTTTGGTTATCTTGCAATCCCGAGATAATCGTCTCCATGCTCCAAATCCATTTTAAAGCCATTTTTAAGGCATTTCGCGCATACATGAAATGAACACATTTTTCTCCAAAACTATAACAGATGCAAGCTTGTCCTGTTTGGTGGAGATGATATTTAATAAAATAAGTAGAAATCCACTAAAAGTTTTGTTTGGTTATCTTGCAATCCTGAGATAATCGTCTCCATGCTCCAAATCCATTTTAAAGCCATTTCAAAGGCATTTTGCGCATACATGAAATGAACACATTTTTCTCCAAAACTATAACAGATGCAAGCTTGTCCTGTTTGGTGGAGATGATATTTAATAAAATAAGTAGAAATCCACTAAAAGTTTTGTTTGGTTATCTTGCAATCCCGAGATAATCGTCTCCATGCTCCAAATCTATTTTAAAGCCATTTTTAAGGCATTTCGCGCATACATGAAATGAACACATTTTTCTCCAAAACTATAACAGATGCAAGCTTGTCCTGTTTGGTGGAGATGATATTTAATAAAATAAGTAGAAATCCACTAAAAGTTTTGTTTGGTTATTTTGCAATCCCGAGATAATCGTCTCCATGCTCCAAATCCATTTTAAAGCCATTTTTAAGGCATTTCGCGCATACATGAAATGAACACATTTTTCTCCAAAACTATAACAGATGCAAGCTTGTCCTGTTTGGTGGAGATAATATTTAATAAAATAAGTAGAAATCTACTAAAAGTTTCGTTTGTTTATATTGCCATCCTGAGATAATCGTCTCCATGCTCCAAATCCATTTTAAAGCCATTTCAAAGGCATTTTGCGCATACATGAAATGAACACATTTTTCTCCAAAACTATAACACATGCAAGCTTGTCCTGTTTGGTGGAGATGATATTTAATAAAATAAGTAGAAATCCACTAAAAGTTTTGTTTGGTTATCTTGCAATCCCGAGATAATCGTCTCCATGCTCCAAATCCATTTTAAAGCCATTTTTAAGGCATTTCGCGCATACATGAAATGAACACATTTTTCTCCAAAACTATAACAGATGCAAGCTTGTCCTGTTTGGTGGAGATAATATTTAATAAAATAAGTAGAAATCTACTAAAAGTTTCGTTTGTTTATATTGCCATCCTAAGATAATCGTCTCCATGCTCCAAATCCATTTTAAAGCCATTTCAAAGGCATTTTGCGCATACATGAAATGAACACATTTTTCTCCAAAACTATAACACATGCAAGCTTGTCCTGTTTGGTGGAGATGATATTTAATAAAATAAGTAGAAATCCACTAAAAGTTTTGTTTGGTTATCTTGCAATCCCGAGATAATCGTCTCCATGCTCCAAATCCATTTTAAAGCCATTTTTAAGGCATTTCGCGCATACATGAAATGAACACATTTTTCTCCAAAACTATAACAGATGCAAGCTTGTCCTGTTTGGTGGAGATGATATTTAATAAAATAAGTAGAAATCCACTAAAAGTTTTGTTTGGTTATCTTGCAATCCCGAGATAATCGTCTCCATGCTCCAAATCCATTTTAAAGCCATTTTTAAGGCATTTCGCGCATACATGAAATGAACACATTTTTCTCCAAAACTATAACAGATGCAAGCTTGTCCTGTTTGGTGGAGATGATATTTAATAAAATAAGTAGAAATCCACTAAAAGTTTTGTTTGGTTATCTTGCAATCCCGAGATAATCGTCTCCATGCTCCAAATCCATTTTAAAGCCATTTTTAAGGCATTTCGCGCATACATGAAATGAACACATTTTTCTCCAAAACTATAACAGATGCAAGCTTGTCCTGTTTGGTGGAGATGATATTTAATAAAATAAGTAGAAAGCCACTAAAAGTTTTGTTTGGTTATCTTGCAATCCTGAGATAATCGTCTCCATGCTCCAAATCCATTTTAAAGCCATTTCAAAGGCATTTTGCGCATACATGAAATGAACACATTTTTCTCCAAAACTATAACAGATGCAAGCTTGTCCTGTTTGGTGGAGATGATATTTAATAAAATAAGTAGAAATCCACTAAAAGTTTTGTTTGGTTATATTGCAATCCCGAGATAATCGTCTCCATGCTCCAAATCCATTTTAAAGCCATTTTTAAGGCATTTCGCGCATACATGAAATGAACACATTTTTCTCCAAAACTATAACAGATGCAAGCTTGTCCTGTTTGGTGGAGATGATATTTAATAAAATAAGTAGAAATCCACTAAAAGTTTTGTTTGGTTATCTTGCAATCCCGAGATAATCGTCTCCATGCTCCAAATCCATTTTAAAGCCATTTTTAAGGCATTTCGCGCATACATGAAATGAACACATTTTTCTCCAAAACTATAACAGATGCAAGCTTGTCCTGTTTGGTGGAGATGATATTTAATAAAATAAGTAGAAATCCACTAAAAGTTTTGTTTGGTTATCTTGCAATCCCGAGATAATCGTCTCCATGCTCCAAATCCATTATAAAGCCATTTTTAAGGCATTTCGCGCATACATGAAATGAACACATTTTTCTCCAAAACTATAACAGATGCAAGCTTGTCTTGTTTGGTGGAGATGATATTTAATAAAATAAGTAGAAATCCACTAAAAGTTTTGTTTGGTTATCTTGCAATCCCGAGATAATCGTCTCCATGCTCCAAATCCATTTTAAAGCCATTTTTAAGGCATTTCGCGCATACATGAAATGAACACATTTTTCTCCAAAACTATAACAGATGCAAGCTTGTCCTGTTTGGTGGAGATGATATTTAATAAAATAAGTAGAAATCCACTAAAATTTTTGTTTGGTTATCTTGCAATCCCGAGATAATCGTCTCCATGCTCCAAATCCATTTTAAAGCCATTTTTAAGGCATTTCGCGCATACATGAAATGAACACATTTTTCTCCAAAACTATAACAGATGCAAGCTTGTCCTGTTTGGTGGAGATGATATTTAATAAAATAAGTAGAAATCCACTAAAAGTTTTGTTTGGTTATATTGCAATCCCGAGATAATCGTCTCCATGCTCCAAATCCATTTTAAAGCCATTTTTAAGGCATTTCGCGCATACATGAAATGAACACATTTTTCTCCAAAACTATAATAGATGCAAGCTTGTCCTGTTTGGTGGAGATGATATTTAATAAAATAAGTAGAAATACACTAAAAGTTTTGTTTGGTTATCTTGCAATCCCGAGATAATCGTCTCCATGCTCCAAATCCATTTTAAAGCCATTTTTAAGGCATTTCGCGCATACATGAAATGAACACATTTTTCTCCAAAACTATAACAGATGCAAGCTTGTCCTGTTTGGTGGAGATGATATTTAATAAAATAAGTAGAAATCCACTAAAAGTTTTGTTTGGTTATCTTGCAATCCCGAGATAATCGTCTCCATGCTCCAAATCCATTTTAAAGCCATTTCAAAGGCATTTTGCGCATACATGAAATGAACACATTTTTCTCCAAAACTATAACACATGCAAGCTTGTCCTGTTTGGTGGAGATGATATTTAATAAAATAAGTAGAAATCCACTAAAAGTTTTGTTTGGTTATCTTGCAATCCCGAGATAATCGTCTCCATGCTCCAAATCCATTTTAAAGCCATTTTTAAGGCATTTCGCGCATACATGAAATGAACACATTTTTCTCCAAAACTATAACAGATGCAAGCTTGTCCTGTTTGGTGGAGATAATATTTAATAAAATAAGTAGAAATCTACTAAAAGTTTCGTTTGTTTATATTGCCATCCTAAGATAATCGTCTCCATGCTCCAAATCCATTTTAAAGCCATTTCAAAGGCATTTTGCGCATACATGAAATGAACACATTTTTCTCCAAAACTATAACATATGCAAGCTTGTCCTGTTTGGTGGAGATGATATTTAATAAAATAAGTAGAAATCCACTAAAAGTTTTGTTTGGTTATCTTGCAATCCCGAGATAATCGTCTCCATGCTCCAAATCCATTTTAAAGCCATTTTTAAGGCATTTCGCGCATACATGAAATGAACACATTTTTCTCCAAAACTATAACAGATGCAAGCTTGTCCTGTTTGGTGGAGATAATATTTAATAAAATAAGTAGAAATCTATTAAAAGTTTCGTTTGTTTATATTGCCATCCTAAGATAATCGTCTCCATGCTCCAAATCCATTTTAAAGCCATTTCAAAGGCATTTTGCGCATACATGAAATGAACACATTTTTCTCCAAAACTATAACACATGCAAGCTTGTCCTGTTTGGTGGAGATGATATTTAATAAAATAAGTAGAAATCCACTAAAAGTTTTGTTTGGTTATCTTGCAATCCCGAGATAATCGTCTCCATGCTCCAAATCCATTTTAAAGCCATTTTTAAGGCATTTCGCGCATACATGAAATGAACACATTTTTCTCCAAAACTATAACAGATGCAAGCTTGTCCTGTTTGGTGGAGATGATAATTAATAAAATAAGTAGAAATCCACTAAAAGTTTTGTTTGGTTATCTTGCAATCCCGAGATAATCGTCTCCATGCTCCAAATCCATTTTAAAGCCATTTTTAAGGCATTTCGCGCATACATGAAATGAACACATTTTTCTCCAAAACTATAACAGATGCAAGCTTGTCCTGTTTGGTGGAGATAATATTTAATAAAATAAGTAGAAATCTACTAAAAGTTTCGTTTGTTTATATTGCCATCCTAAGATAATCGTCTCCATGCTCCAAATCCATTTTAAAGCCATTTCAAAGGCATTTTACGCATACATGAAATGAACACATTTTTCTCCAAAACTATAACACATGCAAGCTTGTCCTGTTTGGTGGAGATGATATTTAATAAAATAAGTAGAAATCCACTAAAAGTTTTGTTTGGTTATCTTGCAATCCCGAGATAATCGTCTCCATGCTCCAAATCCATTTTAAAGCCATTTTTAAGGCATTTCGCGCATACATGAAATGAACACATTTTTCTCCAAAACTATAACAGATGCAAGCTTGTCCTGTTTGGTGGAGATGATATTTAATAAAATAAGTAGAAATCCACTAAAAGTTTTGTTTGGTTATCTTGCAATCCCGAGATAATCGTCGCCATGCTCCAAATCCATTTTAAAGCCATTTTTAAGGCATTTCGCGCATACATGAAATGAACACATTTTTCTCCAAAACTATAACAGATGCAAGCTTGTCCTGTTTGGTGGAGATGATATTTAATAAAATAAGTAGAAATCCACTAAAAGTGTTGCTTGGTTATCTTGCAATCCCGAGATAATCGTCTCCATGCTCCAAATCCATTTTAAAGCCATTTTTAAGGCATTTCGCGCATACATGAAATGAACACATTTTTCTCCAAAACTATAACAGATGCAAGCTTGTCTTGTTTGGTGGAGATGATATTTAATAAAATAAGTAGAAATCCACTAAAAGTTTTGTTTGGTTATCTTGCAATCCCGAGATAATCGTCTCCATGCTCCAAATCCATTTTAAAGCCATTTTTAAGGCATTTCGCGCATACATGAAATGAACACATTTTTCTCCAAAACTATAACAGATGCAAGCTTGTCCTGTTTGGTGGAGATGATATTTAATAAAATAAGTAGAAATCCACTAAAAGTTTTGTTTGGTTATCTTGCAATCCCGAGATAATCGTCTCCATGCTCCAAATCCATTTTAAAGCCATTTTTAAGGCATTTCGCGCATACATGAAATGAACACATTTTTCTCCAAAACTATAACAGATGCAAGCTTGTCCTGTTTGGTGGAGATGATATTTAATAAAATAAGTAGAAATCCACTAAAAGTTTTGTTTGGTTATATTGCAATCCCGAGATAATCGTCTCCATGCTCCAAATCCATTTTAAAGCCATTTTTAAGGCATTTCGCGCATACATGAAATGAACACATTTTTCTCCAAAACTATAATAGATGCAAGCTTGTCCTGTTTGGTGGAGATGATATTTAATAAAATAAGTAGAAATACACTAAAAGTTTTGTTTGGTTATCTTGCAATCCCGAGATAATCGTCTCCATGCTCCAAATCCATTTTAAAGCCATTTTTAAGGCATTTCGCGCATACATGAAATGAACACATTTTTCTCCAAAACTATAACACATGCAAGCTTGTCCTGTTTGGTGGAGATGATATTTAATAAAATAAGTAGAAATCCACTAAAAGTTTTGTTTGGTTATATTGCCATCCCGAGATAATCGTCTCCATGCTCCAAATCCATTTTAAAGCCATTTTTAAGGCATTTCGCGCATACATGAAATGAACACATTTTTCTCCAAAACTATAATAGATGCAAGCTTGTCCTGTTTGGTGGAGATGATATTTAATAAAATAAGTAGAAATCCACTAAAAGTTTTGTTTGGTTATCTTGCAATCCCGAGATAATCGTCTCCATGCTCCAAATCCATTTTAAAGCCATTTCAAAGGCATTTTGCGCATACATGAAATGAACACATTTTTCTCCAAAACTATAACACATGCAAGCTTGTCCTGTTTGGTGGAGATGATATTTAATAAAATAAGTAGAAATCCACTAAAAGTTTTGTTTGGTTATCTTGCAATCCCGAGATAATCGTCTCCATGCTCCAAATCCATTTTAAAGCCATTTTTAAGGCATTTCGCGCATACATGAAATGAACACATTTTTCTCCAAAACTATAACAGATGCAAGCTTGTCCTGTTTGGTGGAGATAATATTTAATAAAATAAGTAGAAATCTACTAAAAGTTTCGTTTGTTTATATTGCCATCCTAAGATAATCGTCTCCATGCTCCAAATCCATTTTAAAGCCATTTCAAAGGCATTTTGCGCATACATGAAATGAACACATTTTCTCCAAAACTATAACACATGCAAGCTTGTCCTGTTTGGTGGAGATGATATTTAATAAAATAAGTAGAAATCCACTAAAAGTTTTGTTTGGTTATCTTGCAATCCCGAGATAATCGTCTCCATGCTCCAAATCCATTTTAAAGCCATTTTTAAGGCATTTCGCGCATACATGAAATGAACACATTTTTCTCCAAAACTATAACAGATGCAAGCTTGTCCTGTTTGGTGGAGATGATATTTAATAAAATAAGTAGAAATCCACTAAAAGTTTTGTTTGGTTATCTTGCAATCCCGAGATAATCGTCGCCATGCTCCAAATCCATTTTAAAGCCATTTTTAAGGCATTTCGCGCATACATGAAATGAACACATTTTTCTCCAAAACTATAACAGATGCAAGCTTGTCCTGTTTGGTGGAGATGATATTTAATAAAATAAGTAGAAATCCACTAAAAGTTTTGTTTGGTTATCTTGCAATCCCGAGATAATCGTCTCCATGCTCCAAATCCATTTTAAAGCCATTTTTAAGGCATTTCGCGCATACATGAAATGAACACATTTTTCTCCAAAACTATAACAGATGCAAGCTTGTCCTGTTTGGTGGAGATGATATTTAATAAAATAAGTAGAAATCCACTAAAAGTTTTGTTTGGTTATCTTGCAATCCCGAGATAATCGTCTCCATGCTCCAAATCCATTTTAAAGCCATTTTTAAGGCATTTCGCGCATACATGAAATGAACACATTTTTCTCCAAAACTATAACAGATGCAAGCTTGTCCTGTTTGGTGGAGATGATATTTAATAAAATAAGTAGAAATCCACTAAAAGTTTTGTTTGGTTATCTTGCAATCCCGAGATAATCGTCTCCATGCTCCAAATCCATTTTAAAGCCATTTTTAAGGCATTTCGCGCATACATGAAATGAACACATTTTTCTCCAAAACTATAACAGATGCAAGCTTGTCCTGTTTGGTGGAGATGATATTTAATAAAATAAGTAGAAATCCACTAAAATTTTTGTTTGGTTATCTTGCAATCCCGAGATAATCGTCTCCATGCTCCAAATCCATTTTAAAGCCATTTTTAAGGCATTTCGCGCATACATGAAATGAACACATTTTTCTCCAAAACTATAACAGATGCAAGCTTGTCCTGTTTGGTGGAGATGATATTTAATAAAATAAGTAGAAATCCACTAAAAGTTTTGTTTGGTTATCTTGCAATCCCGAGATAATCGTCTCCATGCTCCAAATCCATTTTAAAGCCATTTTTAAGGCATTTCGCGCATACATGAAATGAACACATTTTTCTCCAAAACTATAACAGATGCAAGCTTGTCCTGTTTGGTGGAGATAATATTTAATAAAATAAGTAGAAATCTACTAAAAGTTTCGTTTGTTTATATTGCCATCCTAAGATAATCGTCTCCATGCTCCAAATCCATTTTAAAGCCATTTCAAAGGCATTTTACGCATACATGAAATGAACACATTTTTCTCCAAAGCTATAACACATGCAAGCTTGTCCTGTTTGGTGGAGATGATATTTAATAAAATAAGTAGAAATCCACTAAAAGTTTTGTTTGGTTATCTTGCAATCCCGAGATAATCGTCTCCATGCTCCAAATCCATTTTAAAGCCATTTTTAAGGCATTTCGCGCATACATGAAATGAACACATTTTTCTCCAAAACTATAACAGATGCAAGCTTGTCCTGTTTGGTGGAGATGATAATTAATAAAATAAGTAGAAATCCACTAAAAGTTTTGTTTGGTTATCTTGCAATCCCGAGATAATCGTCTCCATGCTCCAAATCCATTTTAAAGCCATTTTTAAGGCATTTCGCGCATACATGAAATGAACACATTTTTCTCCAAAACTATAACAGATGCAAGCTTGTCCTGTTTGGTGGAGATAATATTTAATAAAATAAGTAGAAATCTACTAAAAGTTTCGTTTGTTTATATTGCCATCCTAAGATAATCGTCTCCATGCTCCAAATCCATTTTAAAGCCATTTCAAAGGCATTTTACGCATACATGAAATGAACACATTTTTCTCCAAAACTATAACACATGCAAGCTTGTCCTGTTTGGTGGAGATGATATTTAATAAAATAAGTAGAAATCCACTAAAAGTTTTGTTTGGTTATCTTGCAATCCCGAGATAATCGTCTCCATGCTCCAAATCCATTTTAAAGCCATTTTTAAGGCATTTCGCGCATACATGAAATGAACACATTTTTCTCCAAAACTATAACAGATGCAAGCTTGTCCTGTTTGGTGGAGATGATATTTAATAAAATAAGTAGAAATCCACTAAAAGTTTTGTTTGGTTATCTTGCAATCCCGAGATAATCGTCGCCATGCTCCAAATCCATTTTAAAGCCATTTTTAAGGCATTTCGCGCATACATGAAATGAACACATTTTTCTCCAAAACTATAACAGATGCAAGCTTGTCCTGTTTGGTGGAGATGATATTTAATAAAATAAGTAGAAATCCACTAAAAGTTTTGCTTGGTTATCTTGCAATCCCGAGATAATCGTCTCCATGCTCCAAATCCATTTTAAAGCCATTTTTAAGGCATTTCGCGCATACATGAAATGAACACATTTTTCTCCAAAACTATAACAGATGCAAGCTTGTCTTGTTTGGTGGAGATGATATTTAATAAAATAAGTAGAAATCCACTAAAAGTTTTGTTTGGTTATCTTGCAATCCCGAGATAATCGTCTCCATGCTCCAAATCCATTTTAAAGCCATTTTTAAGGCATTTCGCGCATACATGAAATGAACACATTTTTCTCCAAAACTATAACAGATGCAAGCTTGTCCTGTTTGGTGGAGATGATATTTAATAAAATAAGTAGAAATCCACTAAAAGTTTTGTTTGGTTATCTTGCAATCCCGAGATAATCGTCTCCATGCTCCAAATCCATTTTAAAGCCATTTTTAAGGCATTTCGCGCATACATGAAATGAACACATTTTTCTCCAAAACTATAACAGATGCAAGCTTGTCCTGTTTGGTGGAGATGATATTTAATAAAATAAGTAGAAATCCACTAAAAGTTTTGTTTGGTTATATTGCAATCCCGAGATAATCGTCTCCATGCTCCAAATCCATTTTAAAGCCATTTTTAAGGCATTTCGCGCATACATGAAATGAACACATTTTTCTCCAAAACTATAATAGATGCAAGCTTGTCCTGTTTGGTGGAGATGATATTTAATAAAATAAGTAGAAATACACTAAAAGTTTTGTTTGGTTATCTTGCAATCCCGAGATAATCGTCTCCATGCTCCAAATCCATTTTAAAGCCATTTTTAAGGCATTTCGCGCATACATGAAATGAACACATTTTTCTCCAAAACTATAACAGATGCAAGCTTCTCTTGTTTGGTGGAGATGATATTTAATAAAATAAGTAGAAATCCACTAAAAGTTTTGTTTGGTTATCTTGCAATCCCGAGATAATCGTCTCCATGCTCCAAATCCATTTTAAAGCCATTTTTAAGGCATTTCGCGCATACATGAAATGAACACATTTTTCTCCAAAACTATAACACATGCAAGCTTGTCCTGTTTGGTGGAGATGATATTTAATAAAATAAGTAGAAATCCACTAAAAGTTTTGTTTGGTTATCTTGCAATCCCGAGATAATCGTCTCCATGCTCCAAATCCATTTTAAAGCCATTTTTAAGGCATTTCGCGCATACATGAAATGAACACATTTTTCTCCAAAACTATAACAGATGCAAGCTTGTCCTGTTTGGTGGAGATAATATTTAATAAAATAAGTAGAAATCTACTAAAAGTTTCGTTTGTTTATATTGCCATCCTAAGATAATCGTCTCCATGCTCCAAATCCATTTTAAAGCCATTTCAAAGGCATTTTGCGCATACATGAAATGAACACATTTTTCTCCAAAACTATAACACATGCAAGCTTGTCCTGTTTGGTGGAGATGATATTTAATAAAATAAGTAGAAATCCACTAAAAGTTTTGTTTGGTTATCTTGCAATCCCGAGATAATCGTCTCCATGCTCCAAATCCATTTTAAAGCCATTTTTAAGGCATTTCGCGCATACATGAAATGAACACATTTTTCTCCAAAACTATAACAGATGCAAGCTTGTCCTGTTTGGTGGAGATGATATTTAATAAAATAAGTAGAAATCCACTAAAAGTTTTGTTTGGTTATCTTGCAATCCCGAGATAATCGTCGCCATGCTCCAAATCCATTTTAAAGCCATTTTTAAGGCATTTCGCGCATACATGAAATGAACACATTTTTCTCCAAAACTATAACAGATGCAAGCTTGTCCTGTTTGGTGGAGATGATATTTAATAAAATAAGTAGAAATCCACTAAAAGTTTTGTTTGGTTATCTTGCAATCCCGAGATAATCGTCTCCATGCTCCAAATCCATTTTAAAGCCATTTTTAAGGCATTTCGCGCATACATGAAATGAACACATTTTTCTCCAAAACTATAACAGATGCAAGCTTGTCCTGTTTGGTGGAGATGATATTTAATAAAATAAGTAGAAATCCACTAAAAGTTTTGTTTGGTTATCTTGCAATCCCGAGATAATCGTCTCCATGCTCCAAATCCATTTTAAAGCCATTTTTAAGGCATTTCGCGCATACATGAAATGAACACATTTTTCTCCAAATCTATAACAGATGCAAGCTTGTCTTGTTTGGTGGAGATGATATTTAATAAAATAAGTAGAAATCCACTAAAAGTTTTGTTTGGTTATCTTGCAATCCCGAGATAATCGTCTCCATGCTCCAAATCCATTTTAAAGCCATTTTTAAGGCATTTCGCGCATACATGAAATGAACACATTTTTCTCCAAAACTATAACAGATGCAAGCTTGTCCTGTTTGGTGGAGATGATATTTAATAAAATAAGTAGAAATCCACTAAAATTTTTGTTTGGTTATCTTGCAATCCCGAGATAATCGTCTCCATGCTCCAAATCCATTTTAAAGCCATTTTTAAGGCATTTCGCGCATACATGAAATGAACACATTTTTCTCCAAATCTATAACAGATGCAAGCTTGTCTTGTTTGGTGGAGATGATATTTAATAAAATAAGTAGAAATCCACTAAAAGTTTTGTTTGGTTATCTTGCAATCCCGAGATAATCGTCTCCATGCTCCAAATCCATTTTAAAGCCATTTTTAAGGCATTTCGCGCATACATGAAATGAACACATTTTTCTCCAAAACTATAACAGATGCAAGCTTGTCCTGTTTGGTGGAGATGATATTTAATAAAATAAGTAGAAATCCACTAAAATTTTTGTTTGGTTATCTTGCAATCCCGAGATAATCGTCTCCATGCTCCAAATCCATTTTAAAGCCATTTTTAAGGCATTTCGCGCATACATGAAATGAACACATTTTTCTCCAAAACTATAACAGATGCAAGCTTGTCCTGTTTGGTGGAGATGATATTTAATAAAATAAGTAGAAATCCACTAAAAGTTTTGTTTGGTTATATTGCAATCCCGAGATAATCGTCTCCATGCTCCAAATCCATTTTAAAGCCATTTTTAAGGCATTTCGCGCATACATGAAATGAACACATTTTTCTCCAAAACTATAACAGATGCAAGCTTGTCCTGTTTGGTGGAGATGATATTTAATAAAATAAGTAGAAATCCACTAAAAGTTTTGTTTGGTTATCTTGCAATCCCGAGATAATCGTCTCCATGCTCCAAATCCATTTTAAAGCCATTTTTAAGGCATTTCGCGCATACATGAAATGAACACATTTTTCTCCAAAACTATAACAGATGCAAGCTTGTCCTGTTTGGTGGAGATGATATTTAATAAAATAAGTAGAAATCCACTAAAAGTTTTGTTTGGTTATCTTGCAATCCCGAGATAATCGTCTCCATGCTCCAAATCCATTTTAAAGCCATTTTTAAGGCATTTCGCGCATACATGAAATGAACACATTTTTCTCCAAAACTATAACAGATGCAAGCTTGTCCTGTTTGGTGGAGATGATATTTAATAAAATAAGTAGAAATCCACTAAAAGTTTTGTTTGGTTATCTTGCAATCCCGAGATAATCGTCTCCATGCTCCAAATCCATTTTAAAGCCATTTTTAAGGCATTTCGCGCATACATGAAATGAACACATTTTTCTCCAAAACTATAACAGATGCAAGCTTGTCCTGTTTGGTGGAGATGATATTTAATAAAATAAGTAGAAATCCACTAAAAGTTTTGTTTGGTTATCTTGCAATCCCGAGATAATCGTCTCCATGCTCCAAATCCATTTTAAAGCCATTTTTAAGGCATTTCGCGCATACATGAAATGAACACATTTTTCTCCAAAACTATAACAGATGCAAGCTTGTCCTGTTTGGTGGAGATGATATTTAATAAAATAAGTAGAAATCCACTAAAAGTTTTGTTTGGTTATCTTGCAATCCCGAGATAATCGTCTCCATGCTCCAAATCCATTTTAAAGCCATTTTTAAGGCATTTCGCGCATACATGAAATGAACACATTTTTCTCCAAAACTATAACAGATGCAAGCTTGTCCTGTTTGGTGGAGATGATATTTAATAAAATAAGGAGAAATCCACTAAAAGTTTTGTTTGGTTATATTGCAATCCCGAGATAATCGTCTCCATGCTCCAAATCCATTTTAAAGCCATTTTTAAGGCATTTCGCGCATACATGAAATGAACACATTTTTCTCCAAAACTATAATAGATGCAAGCTTGTCCTGTTTGGTGGAGATGATATTTAATAAAATAAGTAGAAATACACTAAAAGTTTTGTTTGGTTATCTTGCAATCCCGAGATAATCGTCTCCATGCTCCAAATCCATTTTAAAGCCATTTTTAAGGCATTTCGCGCATACATGAAATGAACACATTTTTCTCCAAAACTATAACAGATGCAAGCTTGTCCTGTTTGGTGGAGATGATATTTAATAAAATAAGTAGAAATCCACTAAAAGTTTTGTTTGGTTATCTTGCAATCCCGAGATAATCGTCTCCATGCTCCAAATCCATTTTAAAGCCATTTCAAAGGCATTTTGCGCATACATGAAATGAACACATTTTTCTCCAAAACTATAACACATGCAAGCTTGTCCTGTTTGGTGGAGATGATATTTAATAAAATAAGTAGAAATCCACTAAAAGTTTTGTTTGGTTATCTTGCAATCCCGAGATAATCGTCTCCATGCTCCAAATCCATTTTAAAGCCATTTTTAAGGCATTTCGCGCATACATGAAATGAACACATTTTTCTCCAAAACTATAACAGATGCAAGCTTGTCCTGTTTGGTGGAGATGATATTTAATAAAATAAGTAGAAATCCACTAAAAGTTTTGTTTGGTTATCTTGCAATCC
The DNA here is from genome assembly GCF_048569485.1 of Anomaloglossus baeobatrachus. NCBI lineage: Eukaryota > Metazoa > Chordata > Amphibia > Anura > Aromobatidae > Anomaloglossus > Anomaloglossus baeobatrachus. The sequence continues at coordinate 56,665 of NW_027443595.1, read as the reverse complement.
CGAGATAATCGTCTCCATGCTCCAAATCCATTTTAAAGCCATTTTTAAGGCATTTCGCGCATACATGAAATGAACACATTTTTCTCCAAATCTTTAACAGATGCAAGCTTGTCTTGTTTGGTGGAGATGATATTTAATAAAATAAGTAGAAATCCACTAAAAGTTTTGTTTGGTTATCTTGCAATCCCGAGATAATCGTCTCCATGCTCCAAATCCATTTTAAAGCCATTTTTAAGGCATTTCGCGCATAAATGAAATGAACACATTTTTCTCCAAAACTATAACAGATGCAAGCTTGTCCTGTTTGGTGGAGATTATATTTAATAAAATAAGTAGAAATCCACTAAAATTTTTGTTTGGTTATCTTGCAATCCCGAGATAATCGTCTCCATGCTCCAAATCCATTTTAAAGCCATTTTTAAGGCATTTCGCGCATACATGAAATGAACACATTTTTCTCCAAAACTATAACAGATGCAAGCTTGTCCTGTTTGGTGGAGATGATATTTAATAAAATAAGTAGAAATCCACTAAAAGTTTTGTTTGGTTATATTGCAATCCCGAGATAATCGTCTCCATGCTCCAAATCCATTTTAAAGCCATTTTTAAGGCATTTCGCGCATACATGAAATGAACACATTTTTCTCCAAAACTATAACAGATGCAAGCTTGTCCTGTTTGGTGGAGATGATATTTAATAAAATAAGTAGAAATCCACTAAAAGTTTTGTTTGGTTATCTTGCAATCCCGAGATAATCGTCTCCATGCTCCAAATCCATTTTAAAGCCATTTTTAAGGCATTTCGCGCATACATGAAATGAACACATTTTTCTCCAAAACTATAACAGATGCAAGCTTGTCCTGTTTGGTGGAGATGATATTTAATAAAATAAGTAGAAATCCACTAAAAGTTTTGTTTGGTTATCTTGCAATCCCGAGATAATCGTCTCCATGCTCCAAATCCATTTTAAAGCCATTTTTAAGGCATTTCGCGCATACATGAAATGAACACATTTTTCTCCAAAACTATAACAGATGCAAGCTTGTCCTGTTTGGTGGAGATGATATTTAATAAAATAAGTAGAAATCCACTAAAAGTTTTGTTTGGTTATATTGCAATCCCGAGATAATCGTCTCCATGCTCCAAATCCATTTTAAAGCCATTTTTAAGGCATTTCGCGCATACATGAAATGAACACATTTTTCTCCAAAACTATAACAGATGCAAGCTTGTCCTGTTTGGTAGAGATGATATTTAATAAAATAAGTAGAAATCCACTAAAAGTTTTGTTTGGTTATCTTGCAATCCCGAGATAATCGTCTCCATGCTCCAAATCCATTTTAAAGCCATTTTTAAGGCATTTCGCGCATACATGAAATGAACACATTTTTCTCCAAAACTATAACAGATGCAAGCTTGTCCTGTTTGGTGGAGATGATATTTAATAAAATAAGTAGAAATCCACTAAAAGTTTTGTTTGGTTATCTTGCAATCCCGAGATAATCGTCTCCATGCTCCAAATCCATTTTAAAGCCATTTTTAAGGCATTTCGCGCATACATGAAATGAACACATTTTTCTCCAAAACTATAACAGATGCAAGCTTGTCCTGTTTGGTGGAGATGATATTTAATAAAATAAGTAGAAATCCACTAAAAGTTTTGTTTGGTTATCTTGCAATCTCGAGATAATCGTCTCCATGCTCCAAATCCATTTTAAAGCCATTTCAAAGGCATTTTGCGCATACATGAAATGAACACATTTTTCTCCAAAACTATAACACATGCAAGCTTGTCCTGTTTGGTGGAGATGATATTTAATAAAATAAGTAGAAATCCACTAAAAGTTTTGTTTGGTTATCTTGCAATCCCGAGATAATCGTCTCCATGCTCCAAATCCATTTTAAAGCCATTTTTAAGGCATTTCGCGCATACATGAAATGAACACATTTTTCTCCAAAACTATAACAGATGCAAGCTTGTCCTGTTTGGTGGAGATGATATTTAATAAAATAAGTAGAAATATACTAAAAGTTTTGTTTGGTTATCTTGCAATCCCGAGATAATCGTCTCCATGCTCCAAATCCATTTTAAAGCCATTTTTAAGGCATTTCGCGCATACATGAAATGAACACATTTTTCTCCAAAACTATAACAGATGCAAGCTTGTCCTGTTTGGTGGAGATGATATTTAATAAAATAAGTAGAAATCCACTAAAAGTTTTGTTTGGTTATCTTGCAATCCCGAGATAATCGTCTCCATGCTCCAAATCCATTTTAAAGCCATTTTTAAGGCATTTCGCGCATACATGAAATGAACACATTTTTCTCCAAAACTATAACAGATGCAAGCTTGTCCTGTTTGGTGGAGATGATATTTAATAAAATAAGTAGAAATCCACTAAAAGTTTTGTTTGGTTATCTTGCAATCCCGAGATAATCGTCTCCATGCTCCAAATCCATTTTAAAGCCATTTTTAAGGCATTTCGCGCATACATGAAATGAACACATTTTTCTCCAAAACTATAACAGATGCAAGCTTGTCCTGTTTGGTGGAGATGATATTTAATAAAATAAGTAGAAATCCACTAAAAGTTTTGTTTGGTTATCTTGCAATCCCGAGATAATCGTCTCCATGCTCCAAATCCATTTTAAAGCCATTTTTAAGGCATTGCGCGCATACATGAAATGAACACATTTTTCTCCAAAACTATAACAGATGCAAGCTTGTCCTGTTTGGTGGAGATGATATTTAATAAAATAAGTAGAAATCCACTAAAAGTTTTGTTTGGTTATATTGCAATCCCGAGATAATCGTCTCCATGCTCCAAATCCATTTTAAAGCCATTTTTAAGGCATTTCGCGCATACATGAAATGAACACATTTTTCTCCAAAACTATAATAGATGCAAGCTTGTCCTGTTTGGTGGAGATGATATGTAATAAAATAAGTAGAAATACACTAAAAGTTTTGTTTGGTTATCTTGCAATCCCGAGATAATCGTCTCCATGCTCCAAATCCATTTTAAAGCCATTTTTAAGGCATTTCGCGCATACATGAAATGAACACATTTTTCTCCAAAACTATAACAGATGCAAGCTTGTCCTGTTTGGTGGAGATGATATTTAATAAAATAAGTAGAAATCCACTAAAAGTTTTGTTTGGTTATCTTGCAATCCCGAGATAATCGTCTCCATGCTCCAAATCCATTTTAAAGCCATTTTTAAGGCATTGCGCGCATACATGAAATGAACACATTTTTCTCCAAATCTTTAACAGATGCAAGCTTGTCTTGTTTGGTGGAGATGATATTTAATAAAATAAGTAGAAATCCACTAAAAGTTTTGTTTGGTTATCTTGCAATCCCGAGATAATCGTCTCCATGCTCCAAATCCATTTTAAAGCCATTTTTAAGGCATTTCGCGCATACATGAAATGAACACATTTTTCTCCAAAACTATAACAGATGCAAGCTTGTCCTGTTTGGTGGAGATGATATTTAATAAAATAAGTAGAAATACACTAAAAGTTTTGTTTGGTTATCTTGCAATCCCGAGATAATCGTCTCCATGCTCCAAATCCATTTTAAAGCCATTTTTAAGGCATTTCGCGCATACATGAAATGAACACATTTTTCTCCAAAACTATAACAGATGCAAGCTTGTCCTGTTTGGTGGAGATGATATTTAATAAAATAAGTAGAAATCCACTAAAAGTTTTGTTTGGTTATCTTGCAATCCCGAGATAATCGTCTCCATGCTCCAAATCCATTTTAAAGCCATTTTTAAGGCATTGCGCGCATACATGAAATGAACACATTTTTCTCCAAATCTTTAACAGATGCAAGCTTGTCTTGTTTGGTGGAGATGATATTTAATAAAATAAGTAGAAATCCACTAAAAGTTTTGTTTGGTTATCTTGCAATCCCGAGATAATCGTCTCCATGCTCCAAATCCATTTTAAAGCCATTTTTAAGGCATTTCGCGCATAAATGAAATGAACACATTTTTCTCCAAAACTATAACAGATGCAAGCTTGTCCTGTTTGGTGGAGATTATATTTAATAAAATAAGTAGAAATCCACTAAAATTTTTGTTTGGTTATCTTGCAATCCCGAGATAATCGTCTCCATGCTCCAAATCCATTTTAAAGCCATTTTTAAGGCATTTCGCGCATACATGAAATGAACACATTTTTCTCCAAAACTATAACAGATGCAAGCTTGTCCTGTTTGGTGGAGATGATATTTAATAAAATAAGTAGAAATCCACTAAAAGTTTTGTTTGGTTATATTGCAATCCCGAGATAATCGTCTCCATGCTCCAAATCCATTTTAAAGCCATTTTTAAGGCATTTCGCGCATACATGAAATGAACACATTTTTCTCCAAAACTATAACAGATGCAAGCTTGTCCTGTTTGGTGGAGATGATATTTAATAAAATAAGTAGAAATCCACTAAAAGTTTTGTTTGGTTATCTTGCAATCCCGAGATAATCGTCTCCATGCTCCAAATCCATTTTAAAGCCATTTTTAAGGCATTTCGCGCATACATGAAATGAACACATTTTTCTCCAAAACTATAACAGATGCAAGCTTGTCCTGTTTGGTGGAGATGATATTTAATAAAATAAGTAGAAATCCACTAAAAGTTTTGTTTGGTTATCTTGCAATCCCGAGATAATCGTCTCCATGCTCCAAATCCATTTTAAAGCCATTTTTAAGGCATTTCGCGCATACATGAAATGAACACATTTTTCTCCAAAACTATAACAGATGCAAGCTTGTCCTGTTTGGTAGAGATGATATTTAATAAAATAAGTAGAAATCCACTAAAAGTTTTGTTTGGTTATCTTGCAATCCCGAGATAATCGTCTCCATGCTCCAAATCCATTTTAAAGCCATTTTTAAGGCATTTCGCGCATACATGAAATGAACACATTTTTCTCCAAAACTATAACAGATGCAAGCTTGTCCTGTTTGGTGGAGATGATATTTAATAAAATAAGTAGAAATCCACTAAAAGTTTTGTTTGGTTATCTTGCAATCCCGAGATAATCGTCTCCATGCTCCAAATCCATTTTAAAGCCATTTTTAAGGCATTTCGCGCATACATGAAATGAACACATTTTTCTCCAAAACTATAACAGATGCAAGCTTGTCCTGTTTGGTGGAGATGATATTTAATAAAATAAGTAGAAATCCACTAAAAGTTTTGTTTGGTTATCTTGCAATCTCGAGATAATCGTCTCCATGCTCCAAATCCATTTTAAAGCCATTTCAAAGGCATTTTGCGCATACATGAAATGAACACATTTTTCTCCAAAACTATAACACATGCAAGCTTGTCCTGTTTGGTGGAGATGATATTTAATAAAATAAGTAGAAATCCACTAAAAGTTTTGTTTGGTTATCTTGCAATCCCGAGATAATCGTCTCCATGCTCCAAATCCATTTTAAAGCCATTTTTAAGGCATTTCGCGCATACATGAAATGAACACATTTTTCTCCAAAACTATAACAGATGCAAGCTTGTCCTGTTTGGTGGAGATGATATTTAATAAAATAAGTAGAAATATACTAAAAGTTTTGTTTGGTTATCTTGCAATCCCGAGATAATCGTCTCCATGCTCCAAATCCATTTTAAAGCCATTTTTAAGGCATTTCGCGCATACATGAAATGAACACATTTTTCTCCAAAACTATAACAGATGCAAGCTTGTCCTGTTTGGTGGAGATGATATTTAATAAAATAAGTAGAAATCCACTAAAAGTTTTGTTTGGTTATCTTGCAATCCCGAGATAATCGTCTCCATGCTCCAAATCCATTTTAAAGCCATTTTTAAGGCATTTCGCGCATACATGAAATGAACACATTTTTCTCCAAAACTATAACAGATGCAAGCTTGTCCTGTTTGGTGGAGATGATATTTAATAAAATAAGTAGAAATCCACTAAAAGTTTTGTTTGGTTATCTTGCAATCCCGAGATAATCGTCTCCATGCTCCAAATCCATTTTAAAGCCATTTTTAAGGCATTTCGCGCATACATGAAATGAACACATTTTTCTCCAAAACTATAACAGATGCAAGCTTGTCCTGTTTGGTGGAGATGATATTTAATAAAATAAGTAGAAATCCACTAAAAGTTTTGTTTGGTTATCTTGCAATCCCGAGATAATCGTCTCCATGCTCCAAATCCATTTTAAAGCCATTTTTAAGGCATTGCGCGCATACATGAAATGAACACATTTTTCTCCAAAACTATAACAGATGCAAGCTTGTCCTGTTTGGTGGAGATGATATTTAATAAAATAAGTAGAAATCCACTAAAAGTTTTGTTTGGTTATATTGCAATCCCGAGATAATCGTCTCCATGCTCCAAATCCATTTTAAAGCCATTTTTAAGGCATTTCGCGCATACATGAAATGAACACATTTTTCTCCAAAACTATAATAGATGCAAGCTTGTCCTGTTTGGTGGAGATGATATGTAATAAAATAAGTAGAAATACACTAAAAGTTTTGTTTGGTTATCTTGCAATCCCGAGATAATCGTCTCCATGCTCCAAATCCATTTTAAAGCCATTTTTAAGGCATTTCGCGCATACATGAAATGAACACATTTTTCTCCAAAACTATAACAGATGCAAGCTTGTCCTGTTTGGTGGAGATGATATTTAATAAAATAAGTAGAAATCCACTAAAAGTTTTGTTTGGTTATCTTGCAATCCCGAGATAATCGTCTCCATGCTCCAAATCCATTTTAAAGCCATTTTTAAGGCATTGCGCGCATACATGAAATGAACACATTTTTCTCCAAAACTATAACAGATGCAAGCTTGTCCTGTTTGGTGGAGATGATATTTAATAAAATAAGTAGAAATCCACTAAAAGTTTTGTTTGGTTATATTGCAATCCCGAGATAATCGTCTCCATGCTCCAAATCCATTTTAAAGCCATTTTTAAGGCATTTCGCGCATACATGAAATGAACACATTTTTCTCCAAAACTATAATAGATGCAAGCTTGTCCTGTTTGGTGGAGATGATATGTAATAAAATAAGTAGAAATACACTAAAAGTTTTGTTTGGTTATCTTGCAATCCCGAGATAATCGTCTCCATGCTCCAAATCCATTTTAAAGCCATTTTTAAGGCATTTCGCGCATACATGAAATGAACACATTTTTCTCCAAAACTATAACAGATGCAAGCTTGTCCTGTTTGGTGGAGATGATATTTAATAAAATAAGTAGAAATCCACTAAAAGTTTTGTTTGGTTATCTTGCAATCCCGAGATAATCGTCTCCATGCTCCAAATCCATTTTAAAGCCATTTTTAAGGCATTTCGCGCATACATGAAATGAACACATTTTTCTCCAAATCTTTAACAGATGCAAGCTTGTCTTGTTTGGTGGAGATGATATTTAATAAAATAAGTAGAAATCCACTAAAAGTTTTGTTTGGTTATCTTGCAATCCCGAGATAATCGTCTCCATGCTCCAAATCCATTTTAAAGCCATTTTTAAGGCATTTCGCGCATAAATGAAATGAACACATTTTTCTCCAAAACTATAACAGATGCAAGCTTGTCCTGTTTGGTGGAGATGATATTTAATAAAATAAGTAGAAATCCACTAAAATTTTTGTTTGGTTATCTTGCAATCCCGAGATAATCGTCTCCATGCTCCAAATCCATTTTAAAGCCATTTTTAAGGCATTTCAAGCATACATGAAATGAACACATTTTTCTCCAAAACTATAACAGATGCAAGCTTGTCCTGTTTGGTGGAGATGATATTTAATAAAATAAGTAGAAATCCACTAAAAGTTTTGTTTGGTTATATTGCAATCCCGAGATAATCGTCTCCATGCTCCAAATCCATTTTAAAGCCATTTTTAAGGCATTTCGCGCATACATGAAATGAACACATTTTTCTCCAAAACTATAACAGATGCAAGCTTGTCCTGTTTGGTGGAGATGATATTTAATAAAATAAGTAGAAATCCACTAAAAGTTTTGTTTGGTTATCTTGCAATCCCGAGATAATCGTCTCCATGCTCCAAATCCATTTTAAAGCCATTTTTAAGGCATTTCGCGCATACATGAAATGAACACATTTTTCTCCAAAACTATAACAGATGCAAGCTTGTCCTGTTTGGTGGAGATGATATTTAATAAAATAAGTAGAAATCCACTAAAAGTTTTGTTTGGTTATCTTGCAATCCCGAGATAATCGTCTCCATGCTCCAAATCCATTTTAAAGCCATTTTTAAGGCATTTCGCGCATACATGAAATGAACACATTTTTCTCCAAAACTATAACAGATGCAAGCTTGTCTTGTTTGGTGGAGATGATATTTAATAAAATAAGTAGAAATCCACTAAAAGTTTTGTTTGGTTATCTTGCAATCCCGAGATAATCGTCTCCATGCTCCAAATCCATTTTAAAGCCATTTTTAAGGCATTTCGCGCATACATGAAATGAACACATTTTTCTCCAAAACTATAACAGATGCAAGCTTGTCCTGTTTGGTGGAGATGATATTTAATAAAATAAGTAGAAATCCACTAAAAGTTTTGTTTGGTTATATTGCAATCCCGAGATAATCGTCTCCATGCTCCAAATCCATTTTAAAGCCATTTTTAAGGCATTTCGCGCATACATGAAATGAACACATTTTTCTCCAAAACTATAACAGATGCAAGCTTGTCCTGTTTGGTGGAGATGATATTTAATAAAATAAGTAGAAATCCACTAAAAGTTTTGTTTGGTTATCTTGCAATCCCGAGATAATCGTCTCCATGCTCCAAATCCATTTTAAAGCCATTTTTAAGGCATTTCGCGCATACATGAAATGAACACATTTTTCTCCAAAACTATAACAGATGCAAGCTTGTCCTGTTTGGTGGAGATGATATTTAATAAAATAAGTAGAAATCCACTAAAAGTTTTGTTTGGTTATCTTGCAATCCCGAGATAATCGTCTCCATGCTCCAAATCCATTTTAAAGCCATTTTTAAGGCATTTCGCGCATACATGAAATGAACACATTTTTCTCCAAATCTATAACAGATGCAAGCTTGTCTTGTTTGGTGGAGATGATATTTAATAAAATAAGTAGAAATCCACTAAAAGTTTTGTTTGGTTATCTTGCAATCCCGAGATAATCGTCTCCATGCTCCAAATCCATTTTAAAGCCATTTTTAAGGCATTTCGCGCATACATGAAATGAACACATTTTTCTCCAAAACTATAACAGATGCAAGCTTGTCCTGTTTGGTGGAGATGATATTTAATAAAATAAGTAGAAATCCACTAAAATTTTTGTTTGGTTATCTTGCAATCCCGAGATAATCGTCTCCATGCTCCAAATCCATTTTAAAGCCATTTTTAAGGCATTTCGCGCATACATGAAATGAACACATTTTTCTCCAAAACTATAACAGATGCAAGCTTGTCCTGTTTGGTGGAGATGATATTTAATAAAATAAGTAGAAATCCACTAAAAGTTTTGTTTGGTTGTATTGCAATCCCGAGATAATCGTCTCCATGCTCCAAATCCATTTTAAAGCCATTTTTAAGGCATTTCGCGCATACATGAAATGAACACATTTTTCTCCAAAACTATAACAGATGCAAGCTTGTCCTGTTTGGTGGAGATGATATTTAATAAAATAAGTAGAAATCCACTAAAATTTTTGTTTGGTTATCTTGCAATCCCGAGATAATCGTCTCCATGCTCCAAATCCATTTTAAAGCCATTTTTAAGGCATTTCGCGCATACATGAAATGAACACATTTTTCTCCAAAACTATAACAGATGCAAGCTTGTCCTGTTTGGTGGAGATGATATTTAATAAAATAAGTAGAAATCCACTAAAAGTTTTGTTTGGTTATCTTGCAATCCCGAGATAATCGTCTCCATGCTCCAAATCCATTTTAAAGCCATTTTTAAGGCATTTCGCGCATACATGAAATGAACACATTTTTCTCCAAAACTATAACAGATGCAAGCTTGTCCTGTTTGGTGGAGATGATATTTAATAAAATAAGTAGAAATCCACTAAAAGTTTTGTTTGGTTATCTTGCAATCCCGAGATAATCGTCTCCATGCTCCAAATCCATTTTAAAGCCATTTTTAAGGCATTTCGCGCATACATGAAATTAACACATTTTTCTCCAAAACTAAAACAGATGCAAGCTTGTCCTGTTTGGTGGAGATGATATTTAATAAAATAAGTAGAAATCCACTAAAAGTTTTGTTTGGTTATATTGCAATCCCGAGATAATCGTCTCCATGCTCCAAATCCATTTTAAAGCCATTTTTAAGGCATTTCGCGCATACATGAAATGAACACATTTTTCTCCAAAACTATAACAGATGCAAGCTTGTCCTGTTTGGTGGAGATGATATTTAATAAAATAAGTAGAAATCCACTAAAAGTTTTGTTTGGTTATCTTGCAATCCCGAGATAATCGTCTCCATGCTCCAAATCCATTTTAAAGCCATTTTTAAGGCATTTCGCGCATACATAAAATGAACACATTTTTCTCCAAAACTATAACAGATGCAAGCTTGTCCTGTTTGGTGGAGATGATATTTAATAAAATAAGTAGAAATCCACTAAAAGTTTTGTTTGGTTATCTTGCAATCCCGAGATAATCGTCTCCATGCTCCAAATCCATTTTAAAGCCATTTTTAAGGCATTTCGCGCATACATGAAATGAACACATTTTTCTCCAAAACTATAACAGATGCAAGCTTGTCCTGTTTGGTGGAGATGATATTTAATAAAATAAGTAGAAATCCACTAAAAGTTTTGTTTGGTTATCTTGCAATCCCGAGATAATCGTCTCCATGCTCCAAATCCATTTTAAAGCCATTTTTAAGGCATTTCGCGCATACATGAAATGAACACATTTTTCTCCAAAACTATAACAGATGCAAGCTTGTCCTGTTTGGTGGAGATAATATTTAATAAAATAAGTAGAAATCTACTAAAAGTTTCGTTTGTTTATATTGCCATCCTAAGATAATCGTCTCCATGCTCCAAATCCATTTTAAAGCCATTTCAAAGGCATTTTACGCATACATGAAATGAACACATTTTTCTCCAAAACTATAACACATGCAAGCTTGTCCTGTTTGGTGGAGATGATATTTAATAAAATAAGTAGAAATCCACTAAAAGTTTTGTTTGGTTATCTTGCAATCCCGAGATAATCGTCTCCATGCTCCAAATCCATTTTAAAGCCATTTTTAAGGCATTTCGCGCATACATGAAATGAACACATTTTTCTCCAAAACTATAACAGATGCAAGCTTGTCCTGTTTGGTGGAGATGATATTTAATAAAATAAGTAGAAATCCACTAAAAGTTTTGTTTGGTTATCTTGCAATCCCGAGATAATCGTCTCCATGCTCCAAATCCATTTTAAAGCCATTTTTAAGGCATTTCGCGCATACATGAAATGAACACATTTTTCTCCAAAACTATAACAGATGCAAGCTTGTCCTGTTTGGTGGAGAAGATATTTAATAAAATAAGTAGAAATCCACTAAAAGTTTTGTTTGGTTATCTTGCAATCCCGAGATAATCGTCTCCATGCTCCAAATCCATTTTAAAGCCATTTTTAAGGCATTTCGCGCATACATGAAATGAACACATTTTTCTCCAAAACTATAACAGATGCAAGCTTGTCCTGTTTGGTGGAGATGATATTTAATAAAATAAGTAGAAATCCACTAAAAGTTTTGTTTGGTTATATTGCAATCCCGAGATAATCGTCTCCATGCTCCAAATCCATTTTAAAGCCATTTTTAAGGCATTTCGCGCATACATGAAATGAACACATTTTTCTCCAAAACTATAATAGATGCAAGCTTGTCCTGTTTGGTGGAGATGATATTTAATAAAATAAGTAGAAATACACTAAAAGTTTTGTTTGGTTATCTTGCAATCCCGAGATAATCGTCTCCATGCTCCAAATCCATTTTAAAGCCATTTTTAAGGCATTTCGCGCATACATGAAATGAACACATTTTTCTCCAAAACTATAACAGATGCAAGCTTGTCCTGTTTGGTGGAGATGATATTTAATAAAATAAGTAGAAATCCACTAAAAGTTTTGTTTGGTTATCTTGCAATCCCGAGATAATCGTCTCCATGCTCCAAATCCATTTTAAAGCCATTTCAAAGGCATTTTGCGCATACATGAAATGAACACATTTTTCTCCAAAACTATAACACATGCAAGCTTGTCCTGTTTGGTGGAGATGATATTTAATAAAATAAGTAGAAATCCACTAAAAGTTTTGTTTGGTTATCTTGCAATCCCGAGATAATCGTCTCCATGCTCCAAATCCATTTTAAAGCCATTTTTAAGGCATTTCGCGCATACATGAAATGAACACATTTTTCTCCAAAACTATAACAGATGCAAGCTTGTCCTGTTTGGTGGAGATAATATTTAATAAAATAAGTAGAAATCTACTAAAAGTTTCGTTTGTTTATATTGCCATCCTAAGATAATCGTCTCCATGCTCCAAATCCATTTTAAAGCCATTTCAAAGGCATTTTGCGCATACATGAAATGAACACATTTTTCTCCAAAACTATAACATATGCAAGCTTGTCCTGTTTGGTGGAGATGATATTTAATAAAATAAGTAGAAATCCACTAAAAGTTTTGTTTGGTTATCTTGCAATCCCGAGATAATCGTCTCCATGCTCCAAATCCATTTTAAAGCCATTTTTAAGGCATTTCGCGCATACATGAAATGAACACATTTTTCTCCAAAACTATAACAGATGCAAGCTTGTCCTGTTTGGTGGAGATAATATTTAATAAAATAAGTAGAAATCTACTAAAAGTTTCGTTTGTTTATATTGCCATCCTAAGATAATCGTCTCCATGCTCCAAATCCATTTTAAAGCCATTTCAAAGGCATTTTGCGCATACATGAAATGAACACATTTTTCTCCAAAACTATAACACATGCAAGCTTGTCCTGTTTGGTGGAGATGATATTTAATAAAATAAGTAGAAATCCACTAAAAGTTTTGTTTGGTTATCTTGCAATCCCGAGATAATCGTCTCCATGCTCCAAATCCATTTTAAAGCCATTTTTAAGGCATTTCGCGCATACATGAAATGAACACATTTTTCTCCAAAACTATAACAGATGCAAGCTTGTCCTGTTTGGTGGAGATGATATTTAATAAAATAAGTAGAAATCCACTAAAAGTTTTGCTTGGTTATCTTGCAATCCCGAGATAATCGTCTCCATGCTCCAAATCCATTTTAAAGCCATTTTTAAGGCATTTCGCGCATACATGAAATGAACACATTTTTCTCCAAAACTATAACAGATGCAAGCTTGTCCTGTTTGGTGGAGATGATATTTAATAAAATAAGTAGAAATCCACTAAAAGTTTTGTTTGGTTATCTTGCAATCCCGAGATAATCGTCTCCATGCTCCAAATCCATTTTAAAGCCATTTTTAAGGCATTTCGCGCATACATGAAATGAACACATTTTTCTCCAAAACTATAACAGATGCAAGCTTGTCCTGTTTGGTGGAGAAGATATTTAATAAAATAAGTAGAAATCCACTAAAAGTTTTGTTTGGTTATCTTGCAATCCCGAGATAATCGTCTCCATGCTCCAAATCCATTTTAAAGCCATTTTTAAGGCATTTCGCGCATACATGAAATGAACACATTTTTCTCCAAAACTATAACAGATGCAAGCTTGTCCTGTTTGGTGGAGATGATATTTAATAAAATAAGTAGAAATCCACTAAAAGTTTTGTTTGGTTATATTGCAATCCCGAGATAATCGTCTCCATGCTCCAAATCCATTTTAAAGCCATTTTTAAGGCATTTCGCGCATACATGAAATGAACACATTTTTCTCCAAAACTATAATAGATGCAAGCTTGTCCTGTTTGGTGGAGATGATATTTAATAAAATAAGTAGAAATACACTAAAAGTTTTGTTTGGTTATCTTGCAATCCCGAGATAATCGTCTCCATGCTCCAAATCCATTTTAAAGCCATTTTTAAGGCATTTCGCGCATACATGAAATGAACACATTTTTCTCCAAAACTATAACAGATGCAAGCTTGTCCTGTTTGGTGGAGATGATATTTAATAAAATAAGTAGAAATCCACTAAAAGTTTTGTTTGGTTATCTTGCAATCCCGAGATAATCGTCTCCATGCTCCAAATCCATTTTAAAGCCATTTCAAAGGCATTTTGCGCATACATGAAATGAACACATTTTTCTCCAAAACTATAACACGTGCAAGCTTGTCCTGTTTGGTGGAGATGATATTTAATAAAATAAGTAGAAATCCACTAAAAGTTTTGTTTGGTTATCTTGCAATCCCGAGATAATCGTCTCCATGCTCCAAATCCATTTTAAAGCCATTTTTAAGGCATTTCGCGCATACATGAAATGAACACATTTTTCTCCAAAACTATAACAGATGCAAGCTTGTCCTGTTTGGTGGAGATAATATTTAATAAAATAAGTAGAAATCTACTAAAAGTTTCGTTTGTTTATATTGCCATCCTAAGATAATCGTCTCCATGCTCCAAATCCATTTTAAAGCCATTTCAAAGGCATTTTGCGCATACATGAAATGAACACATTTTTCTCCAAAACTATAACATATGCAAGCTTGTCCTGTTTGGTGGAGATGATATTTAATAAAATAAGTAGAAATCCACTAAAAGTTTTGTTTGGTTATCTTGCAATCCCGAGATAATCGTCTCCATGCTCCAAATCCATTTTAAAGCCATTTTTAAGGCATTTCGCGCATACATGAAATGAACACATTTTTCTCCAAAACTATAACAGATGCAAGCTTGTCCTGTTTGGTGGAGATAATATTTAATAAAATAAGTAGAAATCTACTAAAAGTTTCGTTTGTTTATATTGCCATCCTAAGATAATCGTCTCCATGCTCCAAATCCATTTTAAAGCCATTTCAAAGGCATTTTGCGCATACATGAAATGAACACATTTTTCTCCAAAACTATAACACATGCAAGCTTGTCCTGTTTGGTGGAGATGATATTTAATAAAATAAGTAGAAATCCACTAAAAGTTTTGTTTGGTTATCTTGCAATCCCGAGATAATCGTCTCCATGCTCCAAATCCATTTTAAAGCCATTTTTAAGGCATTTCGCGCATACATGAAATGAACACATTTTTCTCCAAAACTATAACAGATGCAAGCTTGTCCTGTTTGGTGGAGATGATAATTAATAAAATAAGTAGAAATCCACTAAAAGTTTTGTTTGGTTATCTTGCAATCCCGAGATAATCGTCTCCATGCTCCAAATCCATTTTAAAGCCATTTTTAAGGCATTTCGCGCATACATGAAATGAACACATTTTTCTCCAAAACTATAACAGATGCAAGCTTGTCCTGTTTGGTGGAGATAATATTTAATAAAATAAGTAGAAATCTACTAAAAGTTTCGTTTGTTTATATTGCCATCCTAAGATAATCGTCTCCATGCTCCAAATCCATTTTAAAGCCATTTCAAAGGCATTTTACGCATACATGAAATGAACACATTTTTCTCCAAAACTATAACACATGCAAGCTTGTCCTGTTTGGTGGAGATGATATTTAATAAAATAAGTAGAAATCCACTAAAAGTTTTGTTTGGTTATCTTGCAATCCCGAGATAATCGTCTCCATGCTCCAAATCCATTTTAAAGCCATTTTTAAGGCATTTCGCGCATACATGAAATGAACACATTTTTCTCCAAAACTATAACAGATGCAAGCTTGTCCTGTTTGGTGGAGATGATATTTAATAAAATAAGTAGAAATCCACTAAAAGTTTTGTTTGGTTATCTTGCAATCCCGAGATAATCGTCGCCATGCTCCAAATCCATTTTAAAGCCATTTTTAAGGCATTTCGCGCATACATGAAATGAACACATTTTTCTCCAAAACTATAACAGATGCAAGCTTGTCCTGTTTGGTGGAGATGATATTTAATAAAATAAGTAGAAATCCACTAAAAGTGTTGCTTGGTTATCTTGCAATCCCGAGATAATCGTCTCCATGCTCCAAATCCATTTTAAAGCCATTTTTAAGGCATTTCGCGCATACATGAAATGAACACATTTTTCTCCAAAACTATAACAGATGCAAGCTTGTCTTGTTTGGTGGAGATGATATTTAATAAAATAAGTAGAAATCCACTAAAAGTTTTGTTTGGTTATCTTGCAATCCCGAGATAATCGTCTCCATGCTCCAAATCCATTTTAAAGCCATTTTTAAGGCATTTCGCGCATACATGAAATGAACACATTTTTCTCCAAAACTATAACAGATGCAAGCTTGTCCTGTTTGGTGGAGATGATATTTAATAAAATAAGTAGAAATCCACTAAAAGTTTTGTTTGGTTATCTTGCAATCCCGAGATAATCGTCTCCATGCTCCAAATCCATTTTAAAGCCATTTTTAAGGCATTTCGCGCATACATGAAATGAACACATTTTTCTCCAAAACTATAACAGATGCAAGCTTGTCCTGTTTGGTGGAGATGATATTTAATAAAATAAGTAGAAATCCACTAAAAGTTTTGTTTGGTTATATTGCAATCCCGAGATAATCGTCTCCATGCTCCAAATCCATTTTAAAGCCATTTTTAAGGCATTTCGCGCATACATGAAATGAACACATTTTTCTCCAAAACTATAATAGATGCAAGCTTGTCCTGTTTGGTGGAGATGATATTTAATAAAATAAGTAGAAATACACTAAAAGTTTTGTTTGGTTATCTTGCAATCCCGAGATAATCGTCTCCATGCTCCAAATCCATTTTAAAGCCATTTTTAAGGCATTTCGCGCATACATGAAATGAACACATTTTTCTCCAAAACTATAACAGATGCAAGCTTGTCCTGTTTGGTGGAGATGATATTTAATAAAATAAGTAGAAATCCACTAAAAGTTTTGTTTGGTTATCTTGCAATCCCGAGATAATCGTCTCCATGCTCCAAATCCATTTTAAAGCCATTTCAAAGGCATTTTGCGCATACATGAAATGAACACATTTTTCTCCAAAACTATAACACATGCAAGCTTGTCCTGTTTGGTGGAGATGATATTTAATAAAATAAGTAGAAATCCACTAAAAGTTTTGTTTGGTTATCTTGCAATCCCGAGATAATCGTCTCCATGCTCCAAATCCATTTTAAAGCCATTTTTAAGGCATTTCGCGCATACATGAAATGAACACATTTTTCTCCAAAACTATAACAGATGCAAGCTTGTCCTGTTTGGTGGAGATAATATTTAATAAAATAAGTAGAAATCTACTAAAAGTTTCGTTTGTTTATATTGCCATCCTAAGATAATCGTCTCCATGCTCCAAATCCATTTTAAAGCCATTTCAAAGGCATTTTGCGCATACATGAAATGAACACATTTTTCTCCAAAACTATAACACATGCAAGCTTGTCCTGTTTGGTGGAGATGATATTTAATAAAATAAGTAGAAATCCACTAAAAGTTTTGTTTGGTTATCTTGCAATCCCGAGATAATCGTCTCCATGCTCCAAATCCATTTTAAAGCCATTTTTAAGGCATTTCGCGCATACATGAAATGAACACATTTTTCTCCAAAACTATAACAGATGCAAGCTTGTCCTGTTTGGTGGAGATGATATTTAATAAAATAAGTAGAAATCCACTAAAAGTTTTGTTTGGTTATCTTGCAATCCCGAGATAATCGTCGCCATGCTCCAAATCCATTTTAAAGCCATTTTTAAGGCATTTCGCGCATACATGAAATGAACACATTTTTCTCCAAAACTATAACAGATGCAAGCTTGTCCTGTTTGGTGGAGATGATATTTAATAAAATAAGTAGAAATCCACTAAAAGTTTTGTTTGGTTATCTTGCAATCCCGAGATAATCGTCTCCATGCTCCAAATCCATTTTAAAGCCATTTTTAAGGCATTTCGCGCATACATGAAATGAACACATTTTTCTCCAAAACTATAACAGATGCAAGCTTCTCCTGTTTGGTGGAGATGATATTTAATAAAATAAGTAGAAATCCACTAAAAGTTTTGTTTGGTTATCTTGCAATCCCGAGATAATCGTCTCCATGCTCCAAATCCATTTTAAAGCCATTTTTAAGGCATTTCGCGCATACATGAAATGAACACATTTTTCTCCAAAACTATAACAGATGCACGCTTGTCCTGTTTGGTGGAGATAATATTTAATAAAATAAGTAGAAATCTACTAAAAGTTTCGTTTGTTTATATTGCCATCCTAAGATAATCGTCTCCATGCTCCAAATCCATTTTAAAGCCATTTCAAAGGCATTTTACGCATACATGAAATGAACACATTTTTCTCCAAAACTATAACACATGCAAGCTTGTCCTGTTTGGTGGAGATGATATTTAATAAAATAAGTAGAAATCCACTAAAAGTTTTGTTTGGTTATCTTGCAATCCCGAGATAATCGTCTCCATGCTCCAAATCCATTTTAAAGCCATTTTTAAGGCATTTCGCGCATACATGAAATGAACACATTTTTCTCCAAAACTATAACAGATGCAAGCTTGTCCTGTTTGGTGGAGATGATAATTAATAAAATAAGTAGAAATCCACTAAAAGTTTTGTTTGGTTATCTTGCAATCCCGAGATAATCGTCTCCATGCTCCAAATCCATTTTAAAGCCATTTTTAAGGCATTTCGCGCATACATGAAATGAACACATTTTTCTCCAAAACTATAACAGATGCAAGCTTGTCCTGTTTGGTGGAGATAATATTTAATAAAATAAGTAGAAATCTACTAAAAGTTTCGTTTGTTTATATTGCCATCCTAAGATAATCGTCTCCATGCTCCAAATCCATTTTAAAGCCATTTCAAAGGCATTTTACGCATACATGAAATGAACACATTTTTCTCCAAAACTATAACACATGCAAGCTTGTCCTGTTTGGTGGAGATGATATTTAATAAAATAAGTAGAAATCCACTAAAAGTTTTGTTTGGTTATCTTGCAATCCCGAGATAATCGTCTCCATGCTCCAAATCCATTTTAAAGCCATTTTTAAGGCATTTCGCGCATACATGAAATGAACACATTTTTCTCCAAAACTATAACAGATGCAAGCTTGTCCTGTTTGGTGGAGATGATATTTAATAAAATAAGTAGAAATCCACTAAAAGTTTTGTTTGGTTATCTTGCAATCCCGAGATAATCGTCGCCATGCTCCAAATCCATTTTAAAGCCATTTTTAAGGCATTTCGCGCATACATGAAATGAACACATTTTTCTCCAAAACTATAACAGATGCAAGCTTGTCCTGTTTGGTGGAGATGATATTTAATAAAATAAGTAGAAATCCACTAAAAGTGTTGCTTGGTTATCTTGCAATCCCGAGATAATCGTCTCCATGCTCCAAATCCATTTTAAAGCCATTTTTAAGGCATTTCGCGCATACATGAAATGAACACATTTTTCTCCAAAACTATAACAGATGCAAGCTTGTCTTGTTTGGTGGAGATGATATTTAATAAAATAAGTAGAAATCCACTAAAAGTTTTGTTTGGTTATCTTGCAATCCCGAGATAATCGTCTCCATGCTCCAAATCCATTTTAAAGCCATTTTTAAGGCATTTCGCGCATACATGAAATGAACACATTTTTCTCCAAAACTATAACAGATGCAAGCTTGTCCTGTTTGGTGGAGATGATATTTAATAAAATAAGTAGAAATCCACTAAAAGTTTTGTTTGGTTATCTTGCAATCCCGAGATAATCGTCTCCATGCTCCAAATCCATTTTAAAGCCATTTTTAAGGCATTTCGCGCATACATGAAATGAACACATTTTTCTCCAAAACTATAACAGATGCAAGCTTGTCCTGTTTGGTGGAGATGATATTTAATAAAATAAGTAGAAATCCACTAAAAGTTTTGTTTGGTTATATTGCAATCCCGAGATAATCGTCTCCATGCTCCAAATCCATTTTAAAGCCATTTTTAAGGCATTTCGCGCATACATGAAATGAACACATTTTTCTCCAAAACTATAATAGATGCAAGCTTGTCCTGTTTGGTGGAGATGATATTTAATAAAATAAGTAGAAATACACTAAAAGTTTTGTTTGGTTATCTTGCAATCCCGAGATAATCGTCTCCATGCTCCAAATCCATTTTAAAGCCATTTTTAAGGCATTTCGCGCATACATGAAATGAACACATTTTTCTCCAAAACTATAACAGATGCAAGCTTGTCCTGTTTGGTGGAGATGATATTTAATAAAATAAGTAGAAATCCACTAAAAGTTTTGTTTGGTTATCTTGCAATCCCGAGATAATCGTCGCCATGCTCCAAATCCATTTTAAAGCCATTTTTAAGGCATTTCGCGCATACATGAAATGAACACATTTTTCTCCAAAACTATAACAGATGCAAGCTTGTCCTGTTTGGTGGAGATGATATTTAATAAAATAAGTAGAAATCCACTAAAAGTTTTGTTTGGTTATCTTGCAATCCCGAGATAATCGTCTCCATGCTCCAAATCCATTTTAAAGCCATTTTTAAGGCATTTCGCGCATACATGAAATGAACACATTTTTCTCCAAAACTATAACAGATGCAAGCTTCTCCTGTTTGGTGGAGATATTTAATAAAATAAGTAGAAATCCACTAAAAGTTTTGTTTGGTTATCTTGCAATCCCGAGATAATCGTCTCCATGCTCCAAATCCATTTTAAAGCCATTTTTAAGGCATTTCGCGCATACATGAAATGAACACATTTTTCTCCAAAACTATAACAGATGCACGCTTGTCCTGTTTGGTGGAGATAATATTTAATAAAATAAGTAGAAATCTACTAAAAGTTTCGTTTGTTTATATTGCCATCCTAAGATAATCGTCTCCATGCTCCAAATCCATTTTAAAGCCATTTCAAAGGCATTTTACGCATACATGAAATGAACACATTTTTCTCCAAAACTATAACACATGCAAGCTTGTCCTGTTTGGTGGAGATGATATTTAATAAAATAAGTAGAAATCCACTAAAAGTTTTGTTTGGTTATCTTGCAATCCCGAGATAATCGTCTCCATGCTCCAAATCCATTTTAAAGCCATTTTTAAGGCATTTCGCGCATACATGAAATGAACACATTTTTCTCCAAAACTATAACAGATGCAAGCTTGTCCTGTTTGGTGGAGATGATAATTAATAAAATAAGTAGAAATCCACTAAAAGTTTTGTTTGGTTATCTTGCAATCCCGAGATAATCGTCTCCATGCTCCAAATCCATTTTAAAGCCATTTTAAAGGCATTTCGCGCATACATGAAATGAACACATTTTTCTCCAAAACTATAACAGATGCAAGCTTGTCCTGTTTGGTGGAGATAATATTTAATAAAATAAGTAGAAATCTACTAAAAGTTTCGTTTGTTTATATTGCCATCCTAAGATAATCGTCTCCATGCTCCAAATCCATTTTAAAGCCATTTCAAAGGCATTTTACGCATACATGAAATGAACACATTTTTCTCCAAAACTATAACACATGCAAGCTTGTCCTGTTTGGTGGAGATGATATTTAATAAAATAAGTAGAAATCCACTAAAAGTTTTGTTTGGTTATCTTGCAATCCCGAGATAATCGTCTCCATGCTCCAAATCCATTTTAAAGCCATTTTTAAGGCATTTCGCGCATACATGAAATGAACACATTTTTCTCCAAAACTATAACAGATGCAAGCTTGTCCTGTTTGGTGGAGATGATATTTAATAAAATAAGTAGAAATCCACTAAAAGTTTTGTTTGGTTATCTTGCAATCCCGAGATAATCGTCGCCATGCTCCAAATCCATTTTAAAGCCATTTTTAAGGCATTTCGCGCATACATGAAATGAACACATTTTTCTCCAAAACTATAACAGATGCAAGCTTGTCCTGTTTGGTGGAGATGATATTTAATAAAATAAGTAGAAATCCACTAAAAGTTTTGCTTGGTTATCTTGCAATCCCGAGATAATCGTCTCCATGCTCCAAATCCATTTTAAAGCCATTTTTAAGGCATTTCGCGCATACATGAAATGAACACATTTTTCTCCAAAACTATAACAGATGCAAGCTTGTCCTGTTTGGTGGAGATGATATTTAATAAAATAAGTAGAAATCCACTAAAAGTTTTGTTTGGTTATATTGCAATCCCGAGATAATCGTCTCCATGCTCCAAATCCATTTTAAAGCCATTTTTAAGGCATTTCGCGCATACATGAAATGAACACATTTTTCTCCAAAACTATAATAGATGCAAGCTTGTCCTGTTTGGTGGAGATGATATTTAATAAAATAAGTAGAAATACACTAAAAGTTTTGTTTGGTTATCTTGCAATCCCGAGATAATCGTCTCCATGCTCCAAATCCATTTTAAAGCCATTTTTAAGGCATTTCGCGCATACATGAAATGAACACATTTTTCTCCAAAACTATAACAGATGCAAGCTTCTCTTGTTTGGTGGAGATGATATTTAATAAAATAAGTAGAAATCCACTAAAAGTTTTGTTTGGTTATCTTGCAATCCCGAGATAATCGTCTCCATGCTCCAAATCCATTTTAAAGCCATTTTTAAGGCATTTCGCGCATACATGAAATGAACACATTTTTCTCCAAAACTATAACACATGCAAGCTTGTCCTGTTTGGTGGAGATGATATTTAATAAAATAAGTAGAAATCCACTAAAAGTTTTGTTTGGTTATCTTGCAATCCCGAGATAATCGTCTCCATGCTCCAAATCCATTTTAAAGCCATTTTTAAGGCATTTCGCGCATACATGAAATGAACACATTTTTCTCCAAAACTATAACAGATGCAAGCTTGTCCTGTTTGGTGGAGATAATATTTAATAAAATAAGTAGAAATCAACTAAAAGTTTCGTTTGTTTATATTGCCATCCTAAGATAATCGTCTCCATGCTCCAAATCCATTTTAAAGCCATTTCAAAGGCATTTTGCGCATACATGAAATGAACACATTTTTCTCCAAAACTATAACACATGCAAGCTTGTCCTGTTTGGTGGAGATGATATTTAATAAAATAAGTAGAAATCCACTAAAAGTTTTGTTTGGTTATCTTGCAATCCCGAGATAATCGTCTCCATGCTCCAAATCCATTTTAAAGCCATTTTTAAGGCATTTCGCGCATACATGAAATGAACACATTTTTCTCCAAAACTATAACAGATGCAAGCTTGTCCTGTTTGGTGGAGATGATATTTAATAAAATAAGTAGAAATCCACTAAAAGTTTTGTTTGGTTATCTTGCAATCCCGAGATAATCGTCGCCATGCTCCAAATCCATTTTAAAGCCATTTTTAAGGCATTTCGCGCATACATGAAATGAACACATTTTTCTCCAAAACTATAACAGATGCAAGCTTGTCCTGTTTGGTGGAGATGATATTTAATAAAATAAGTAGAAATCCACTAAAAGTTTTGTTTGGTTATCTTGCAATCCCGAGATAATCGTCTCCATGCTCCAAATCCATTTTAAAGCCATTTTTAAGGCATTTCGCGCATACATGAAATGAACACATTTTTCTCCAAAACTATAACAGATGCAAGCTTGTCCTGTTTGGTGGAGATGATATTTAATAAAATAAGTAGAAATCCACTAAAAGTTTTGTTTGGTTATCTTGCAATCCCGAGATAATCGTCTCCATGCTCCAAATCCATTTTAAAGCCATTTTTAAGGCATTTCGCGCATACATGAAATGAACACATTTTTCTCCAAATCTATAACAGATGCAAGCTTGTCTTGTTTGGTGGAGATGATATTTAATAAAATAAGTAGAAATCCACTAAAAGTTTTGTTTGGTTATCTTGCAATCCCGAGATAATCGTCTCCATGCTCCAAATCCATTTTAAAGCCATTTTTAAGGCATTTCGCGCATACATGAAATGAACACATTTTTCTCCAAAACTATAACAGATGCAAGCTTGTCCTGTTTGGTGGAGATGATATTTAATAAAATAAGTAGAAATCCACTAAAATTTTTGTTTGGTTATCTTGCAATCCCGAGATAATCGTCTCCATGCTCCAAATCCATTTTAAAGCCATTTTTAAGGCATTTCGCGCATACATGAAATGAACACATTTTTCTCCAAATCTATAACAGATGCAAGCTTGTCTTGTTTGGTGGAGATGATATTTAATAAAATAAGTAGAAATCCACTAAAAGTTTTGTTTGGTTATCTTGCAATCCCGAGATAATCGTCTCCATGCTCCAAATCCATTTTAAAGCCATTTTTAAGGCATTTCGCGCATACATGAAATGAACACATTTTTCTCCAAAACTATAACAGATGCAAGCTTGTCCTGTTTGGTGGAGATGATATTTAATAAAATAAGTAGAAATCCACTAAAATTTTTGTTTGGTTATCTTGCAATCCCGAGATAATCGTCTCCATGCTCCAAATCCATTTTAAAGCCATTTTTAAGGCATTTCGCGCATACATGAAATGAACACATTTTTCTCCAAAACTATAACAGATGCAAGCTTGTCCTGTTTGGTGGAGATGATATTTAATAAAATAAGTAGAAATCCACTAAAAGTTTTGTTTGGTTATATTGCAATCCCGAGATAATCGTCTCCATGCTCCAAATCCATTTTAAAGCCATTTTTAAGGCATTTCGCGCATACATGAAATGAACACATTTTTCTCCAAAACTATAACAGATGCAAGCTTGTCCTGTTTGGTGGAGATGATATTTAATAAAATAAGTAGAAATCCACTAAAAGTTTTGTTTGGTTATCTTGCAATCCCGAGATAATCGTCTCCATGCTCCAAATCCATTTTAAAGCCATTTTTAAGGCATTTCGCGCATACATGAAATGAACACATTTTTCTCCAAAACTATAACAGATGCAAGCTTGTCCTGTTTGGTGGAGATGATATTTAATAAAATAAGTAGAAATCCACTAAAAGTTTTGTTTGGTTATCTTGCAATCCCGAGATAATCGTCTCCATGCTCCAAATCCATTTTAAAGCCATTTTTAAGGCATTTCGCGCATACATGAAATGAACACATTTTTCTCCAAAACTATAACAGATGCAAGCTTGTCCTGTTTGGTGGAGATGATATTTAATAAAATAAGTAGAAATCCACTAAAAGTTTTGTTTGGTTATCTTGCAATCCCGAGATAATCGTCTCCATGCTCCAAATCCATTTTAAAGCCATTTTTAAGGCATTTCGCGCATACATGAAATGAACACATTTTTCTCCAAAACTATAACAGATGCAAGCTTGTCCTGTTTGGTGGAGATGATATTTAATAAAATAAGTAGAAATCCACTAAAAGTTTTGTTTGGTTATCTTGCAATCCCGAGATAATCGTCTCCATGCTCCAAATCCATTTTAAAGCCATTTTTAAGGCATTTCGCGCATACATGAAATGAACACATTTTTCTCCAAAACTATAACAGATGCAAGCTTGTCCTGTTTGGTGGAGATGATATTTAATAAAATAAGTAGAAATCCACTAAAAGTTTTGTTTGGTTATCTTGCAATCCCGAGATAATCGTCTCCATGCTCCAAATCCATTTTAAAGCCATTTTTAAGGCATTTCGCGCATACATGAAATGAACACATTTTTCTCCAAAACTATAACAGATGCAAGCTTGTCCTGTTTGGTGGAGATGATATTTAATAAAATAAGGAGAAATCCACTAAAAGTTTTGTTTGGTTATATTGCAATCCCGAGATAATCGTCTCCATGCTCCAAATCCATTTTAAAGCCATTTTTAAGGCATTTCGCGCATACATGAAATGAACACATTTTTCTCCAAAACTATAATAGATGCAAGCTTGTCCTGTTTGGTGGAGATGATATTTAATAAAATAAGTAGAAATACACTAAAAGTTTTGTTTGGTTATCTTGCAATCCCGAGATAATCGTCTCCATGCTCCAAATCCATTTTAAAGCCATTTTTAAGGCATTTCGCGCATACATGAAATGAACACATTTTTCTCCAAAACTATAACAGATGCAAGCTTGTCCTGTTTGGTGGAGATGATATTTAATAAAATAAGTAGAAATCCACTAAAAGTTTTGTTTGGTTATCTTGCAATCCCGAGATAATCGTCTCCATGCTCCAAATCCATTTTAAAGCCATTTCAAAGGCATTTTGCGCATACATGAAATGAACACATTTTTCTCCAAAACTATAACACATGCAAGCTTGTCCTGTTTGGTGGAGATGATATTTAATAAAATAAGTAGAAATCCACTAAAAGTTTTGTTTGGTTATCTTGCAATCCCGAGATAATCGTCTCCATGCTCCAAATCCATTTTAAAGCCATTTTTAAGGCATTTCGCGCATACATGAAATGAACACATTTTTCTCCAAAACTATAACAGATGCAAGCTTGTCCTGTTTGGTGGAGATGATATTTAATAAAATAAGTAGAAATCCACTAAAAGTTTTGTTTGGTTATCTTGCAATCCCGAGATAATCGTCTCCATGCTCCAAATCCATTTTAAAGCCATTTTTAAGGCATTTCGCGCATACATGAAATGAACACATTTTTCTCCAAATCTTTAACAGATGCAAGCTTGTCTTGTTTGGTGGAGATGATATTTAATAAAATAAGTAGAAATCCACTAAAAGTTTTGTTTGGTTATCTTGCAATCCCGAGATAATCGTCTCCATGCTCCAAATCCATTTTAAAGCCATTTTTAAGGCATTTCGCGCATAAATGAAATGAACACATTTTTCTCCAAAACTATAACAGATGCAAGCTTGTCCTGTTTGGTGGAGATGATATTTAATAAAATAAGTAGAAATCCACTAAAATTTTTGTTTGGTTATCTTGCAATCCCGAGATAATCGTCTCCATGCTCCAAATCCATTTTAAAGCCATTTTTAAGGCATTTCGCGCATACATGAAATGAACACATTTTTCTCCAAAACTATAACAGATGCAAGCTTGTCCTGTTTGGTGGAGATGATATTTAATAAAATAAGTAGAAATCCACTAAAAGTTTTGTTTGGTTATCTTGCAATCCCGAGATAATCGTCGCCATGCTCCAAATCCATTTTAAAGCCATTTTTAAGGCATTTCGCGCATACATGAAATGAACACATTTTTCTCCAAAACTATAACAGATGCAAGCTTGTCCTGTTTGGTGGAGATGATATTTAATAAAATAAGTAGAAATCCACTAAAAGTTTTGTTTGGTTATCTTGCAATCCCGAGATAATCGTCTCCATGCTCCAAATCCATTTTAAAGCCATTTTTAAGGCATTTCGCGCATACATGAAATGAACACATTTTTCTCCAAAACTATAACAGATGCAAGCTTGTCCTGTTTGGTGGAGATGATATTTAATAAAATAAGTAGAAATCCACTAAAAGTTTTGTTTGGTTATCTTGCAATCCCGAGATAATCGTCTCCATGCTCCAAATCCATTTTAAAGCCATTTTTAAGGCATTTCGCGCATACATGAAATGAACACATTTTTCTCCAAATCTATAACAGATGCAAGCTTGTCTTGTTTGGTGGAGATGATATTTAATAAAATAAGTAGAAATCCACTAAAAGTTTTGTTTGGTTATCTTGCAATCCCGAGATAATCGTCTCCATGCTCCAAATCCATTTTAAAGCCATTTTTAAGGCATTTCGCGCATACATGAAATGAACACATTTTTCTCCAAAACTATAACAGATGCAAGCTTGTCCTGTTTGGTGGAGATGATATTTAATAAAATAAGTAGAAATCCACTAAAATTTTTGTTTGGTTATCTTGCAATCCCGAGATAATCGTCTCCATGCTCCAAATCCATTTTAAAGCCATTTTTAAGGCATTTCGCGCATACATGAAATGAACACATTTTTCTCCAAATCTATAACAGATGCAAGCTTGTCTTGTTTGGTGGAGATGATATTTAATAAAATAAGTAGAAATCCACTAAAAGTTTTGTTTGGTTATCTTGCAATCCCGAGATAATCGTCTCCATGCTCCAAATCCATTTTAAAGCCATTTTAAGGCATTTCGCGCATACATGAAATGAACACATTTTTCTCCAAAACTATAACAGATGCAAGCTTGTCCTGTTTGGTGGAGATGATATTTAATAAAATAAGTAGAAATCCACTAAAAGTTTTGTTTGGTTATCTTGCAATCCCGAGATAATCGTCTCCATGCTCCAAATCCATTTTAAAGCCATTTTTAAGGCATTTCGCGCATACATGAAATGAACACATTTTTCTCCAAAACTATAACAGATGCAAGCTTGTCCTGTTTGGTGGAGATGATATTTAATAAAATAAGTAGAAATCCACTAAAAGTTTTGTTTGGTTATATTGCAATCCCGAGATAATCGTCTCCATGCTCCAAATCCATTTTAAAGCCATTTTTAAGGCATTTCGCGCATACATGAAATGAACACATTTTTCTCCAAAACTATAACAGATGCAAGCTTGTCCTGTTTGGTGGAGATGATATTTAATAAAATAAGTAGAAATCCACTAAAAGTTTTGTTTGGTTATCTTGCAATCCCGAGATAATCGTCTCCATGCTCCAAATCCATTTTAAAGCCATTTTTAAGGCATTTCGCGCATACATGAAATGAACACATTTTTCTCCAAAACTATAACAGATGCAAGCTTGTCCTGTTTGGTGGAGATGATATTTAATAAAATAAGTAGAAATCCACTAAAAGTTTTGTTTGGTTATCTTGCAATCCCGAGATAATCGTCTCCATGCTCCAAATCCATTTTAAAGCCATTTTTAAGGCATTTCGCGCATACATGAAATGAACACATTTTTCTCCAAAACTATAACAGATGCAAGCTTGTCCTGTTTGGTGGAGATGATATTTAATAAAATAAGTAGAAATCCACTAAAAGTTTTGTTTGGTTATCTTGCAATCCCGAGATAATCGTCTCCATGCTCCAAATCCATTTTAAAGCCATTTTTAAGGCATTTCGCGCATACATGAAATGAACACATTTTTCTCCAAAACTATAACAGATGCAAGCTTGTCCTGTTTGGTGGAGATGATATTTAATAAAATAAGTAGAAATCCACTAAAAGTTTTGTTTGGTTATCTTGCAATCCCGAGATAATCGTCTCCATGCTCCAAATCCATTTTAAAGCCATTTTTAAGGCATTTCGCGCATACATGAAATGAACACATTTTTCTCCAAAACTATAACAGATGCAAGCTTGTCCTGTTTGGTGGAGATGATATTTAATAAAATAAGTAGAAATCCACTAAAAGTTTTGTTTGGTTATCTTGCAATCCCGAGATAATCGTCTCCATGCTCCAAATCCATTTTAAAGCCATTTTTAAGGCATTTCGCGCATACATGAAATGAACACATTTTTCTCCAAAACTATAACAGATGCAAGCTTGTCCTGTTTGGTGGAGATGATATTTAATAAAATAAGGAGAAATCCACTAAAAGTTTTGTTTGGTTATATTGCAATCCCGAGATAATCGTCTCCATGCTCCAAATCCATTTTAAAGCCATTTTTAAGGCATTTCGCGCATACATGAAATGAACACATTTTTCTCCAAAACTATAATAGATGCAAGCTTGTCCTGTTTGGTGGAGATGATATTTAATAAAATAAGTAGAAATACACTAAAAGTTTTGTTTGGTTATCTTGCAATCCCGAGATAATCGTCTCCATGCTCCAAATCCATTTTAAAGCCATTTTTAAGGCATTTCGCGCATACATGAAATGAACACATTTTTCTCCAAAACTATAACAGATGCAAGCTTGTCCTGTTTGGTGGAGATGATATTTAATAAAATAAGTAGAAATCCACTAAAAGTTTTGTTTGGTTATCTTGCAATCCCGAGATAATCGTCTCCATGCTCCAAATCCATTTTAAAGCCATTTCAAAGGCATTTTGCGCATACATGAAATGAACACATTTTTCTCCAAAACTATAACACATGCAAGCTTGTCCTGTTTGGTGGAGATGATATTTAATAAAATAAGTAGAAATCCACTAAAAGTTTTGTTTGGTTATCTTGCAATCCCGAGATAATCGTCTCCATGCTCCAAATCCATTTTAAAGCCATTTTTAAGGCATTTCGCGCATACATGAAATGAACACATTTTTCTCCAAAACTATAACAGATGCAAGCTTGTCCTGTTTGGTGGAGATGATATTTAATAAAATAAGTAGAAATCCACTAAAAGTTTTGTTTGGTTATCTTGCAATCCCGAGATAATCGTCTCCATGCTCCAAATCCATTTTAAAGCCATTTTTAAGGCATTTCGCGCATACATGAAATGAACACATTTTTCTCCAAATCTTTAACAGATGCAAGCTTGTCTTGTTTGGTGGAGATGATATTTAATAAAATAAGTAGAAATCCACTAAAAGTTTTGTTTGGTTATCTTGCAATCCCGAGATAATCGTCTCCATGCTCCAAATCCATTTTAAAGCCATTTTTAAGGCATTTCGCGCATAAATGAAATGAACACATTTTTCTCCAAAACTATAACAGATGCAAGCTTGTCCTGTTTGGTGGAGATGATATTTAATAAAATAAGTAGAAATCCACTAAAATTTTTGTTTGGTTATCTTGCAATCCCGAGATAATCGTCTCCATGCTCCAAATCCATTTTAAAGCCATTTTTAAGGCATTTCGCGCATACATGAAATGAACACATTTTTCTCCAAAACTATAACAGATGCAAGCTTGTCCTGTTTGGTGGAGATGATATTTAATAAAATAAGTAGAAATCCACTAAAAGTTTTGTTTGGTTATATTGCAATCCCGAGATAATCGTCTCCATGCTCCAAATCCATTTTAAAGCCATTTTTAAGGCATTTCGCGCATACATGAAATGAACACATTTTTCTCCAAAACTATAACAGATGCAAGCTTGTCCTGTTTGGTGGAGATGATATTTAATAAAATAAGTAGAAATCCACTAAAAGTTTTGTTTGGTTATCTTGCAATCCCGAGATAATCGTCTCCATGCTCCAAATCCATTTTAAAGCCATTTTTAAGGCATTTCGCGCATACATGAAATGAACACATTTTTCTCCAAAACTATAACAGATGCAAGCTTGTCCTGTTTGGTGGAGATGATATTTAATAAAATAAGTAGAAATCCACTAAAAGTTTTGTTTGGTTATCTTGCAATCCCGAGATAATCGTCTCCATGCTCCAAATCCATTTTAAAGCCATTTTTAAGGCATTTCGCGCATACATGAAATGAACACATTTTTCTCCAAAACTATAACAGATGCAAGCTTGTCCTGTTTGGTGGAGATGATATTTAATAAAATAAGTAGAAATCCACTAAAAGTTTTGTTTGGTTATATTGCAATCCCGAGATAATCGTCTCCATGCTCCAAATCCATTTTAAAGCCATTTTTAAGGCATTTCGCGCATACATGAAATGAACACATTTTTCTCCAAAACTATAACAGATGCAAGCTTGTCCTGTTTGGTAGAGATGATATTTAATAAAATAAGTAGAAATCCACTAAAAGTTTTGTTTGGTTATCTTGCAATCCCGAGATAATCGTCTCCATGCTCCAAATCCATTTTAAAGCCATTTTTAAGGCATTTCGCGCATACATGAAATGAACACATTTTTCTCCAAAACTATAACAGATGCAAGCTTGTCCTGTTTGGTGGAGATGATATTTAATAAAATAAGTAGAAATCCACTAAAAGTTTTGTTTGGTTATCTTGCAATCCCGAGATAATCGTCTCCATGCTCCAAATCCATTTTAAAGCCATTTTTAAGGCATTTCGCGCATACATGAAATGAACACATTTTTCTCCAAAACTATAACAGATGCAAGCTTGTCCTGTTTGGTGGAGATGATATTTAATAAAATAAGTAGAAATCCACTAAAAGTTTTGTTTGGTTATCTTGCAATCTCGAGATAATCGTCTCCATGCTCCAAATCCATTTTAAAGCCATTTCAAAGGCATTTTGCGCATACATGAAATGAACACATTTTTCTCCAAAACTATAACACATGCAAGCTTGTCCTGTTTGGTGGAGATGATATTTAATAAAATAAGTAGAAATCCACTAAAAGTTTTGTTTGGTTATCTTGCAATCCCGAGATAATCGTCTCCATGCTCCAAATCCATTTTAAAGCCATTTTTAAGGCATTTCGCGCATACATGAAATGAACACATTTTTCTCCAAAACTATAACAGATGCAAGCTTGTCCTGTTTGGTGGAGATGATATTTAATAAAATAAGTAGAAATATACTAAAAGTTTTGTTTGGTTATCTTGCAATCCCGAGATAATCGTCTCCATGCTCCAAATCCATTTTAAAGCCATTTTTAAGGCATTTCGCGCATACATGAAATGAACACATTTTTCTCCAAAACTATAACAGATGCAAGCTTGTCCTGTTTGGTGGAGATGATATTTAATAAAATAAGTAGAAATCCACTAAAAGTTTTGTTTGGTTATATTGCAATCCCGAGATAATCGTCTCCATGCTCCAAATCCATTTTAAAGCCATTTTTAAGGCATTTCGCGCATACATGAAATGAACACATTTTTCTCCAAAACTATAACAGATGCAAGCTTGTCCTGTTTGGTGGAGATGATATTTAATAAAATAAGTAGAAATCCACTAAAAGTTTTGTTTGGTTATCTTGCAATCCCGAGATAATCGTCTCCATGCTCCAAATCCATTTTAAAGCCATTTTTAAGGCATTTCGCGCATACATGAAATGAACACATTTTTCTCCAAAACTATAACAGATGCAAGCTTGTCCTGTTTGGTGGAGATGATATTTAATAAAATAAGTAGAAATCCACTAAAAGTTTTGTTTGGTTATCTTGCAATCCCGAGATAATCGTCTCCATGCTCCAAATCCATTTTAAAGCCATTTTTAAGGCATTGCGCGCATACATGAAATGAACACATTTTTCTCCAAAACTATAACAGATGCAAGCTTGTCCTGTTTGGTGGAGATGATATTTAATAAAATAAGTAGAAATCCACTAAAAGTTTTGTTTGGTTATATTGCAATCCCGAGATAATCGTCTCCATGCTCCAAATCCATTTTAAAGCCATTTTTAAGGCATTTCGCGCATACATGAAATGAACACATTTTTCTCCAAAACTATAATAGATGCAAGCTTGTCCTGTTTGGTGGAGATGATATGTAATAAAATAAGTAGAAATACACTAAAAGTTTTGTTTGGTTATCTTGCAATCCCGAGATAATCGTCTCCATGCTCCAAATCCATTTTAAAGCCATTTTTAAGGCATTTCGCGCATACATGAAATGAACACATTTTTCTCCAAAACTATAACAGATGCAAGCTTGTCCTGTTTGGTGGAGATGATATTTAATAAAATAAGTAGAAATCCACTAAAAGTTTTGTTTGGTTATCTTGCAATCCCGAGATAATCGTCTCCATGCTCCAAATCCATTTTAAAGCCATTTTTAAGGCATTGCGCGCATACATGAAATGAACACATTTTTCTCCAAAACTATAACAGATGCAAGCTTGTCCTGTTTGGTGGAGATGATATTTAATAAAATAAGTAGAAATCCACTAAAAGTTTTGTTTGGTTATATTGCAATCCCGAGATAATCGTCTCCATGCTCCAAATCCATTTTAAAGCCATTTTTAAGGCATTTCGCGCATACATGAAATGAACACATTTTTCTCCAAAACTATAATAGATGCAAGCTTGTCCTGTTTGGTGGAGATGATATGTAATAAAATAAGTAGAAATACACTAAAAGTTTTGTTTGGTTATCTTGCAATCCCGAGATAATCGTCTCCATGCTCCAAATCCATTTTAAAGCCATTTTTAAGGCATTTCGCGCATACATGAAATGAACACATTTTTCTCCAAAACTATAACAGATGCAAGCTTGTCCTGTTTGGTGGAGATGATATTTAATAAAATAAGTAGAAATCCACTAAAAGTTTTGTTTGGTTATCTTGCAATCCCGAGATAATCGTCTCCATGCTCCAAATCCATTTTAAAGCCATTTTTAAGGCATTTCGCGCATACATGAAATGAACACATTTTTCTCCAAATCTTTAACAGATGCAAGCTTGTCTTGTTTGGTGGAGATGATATTTAATAAAATAAGTAGAAATCCACTAAAAGTTTTGTTTGGTTATCTTGCAATCCCGAGATAATCGTCTCCATGCTCCAAATCCATTTTAAAGCCATTTTTAAGGCATTTCGCGCATAAATGAAATGAACACATTTTTCTCCAAAACTATAACAGATGCAAGCTTGTCCTGTTTGGTGGAGATGATATTTAATAAAATAAGTAGAAATCCACTAAAATTTTTGTTTGGTTATCTTGCAATCCCGAGATAATCGTCTCCATGCTCCAAATCCATTTTAAAGCCATTTTTAAGGCATTTCGCGCATACATGAAATGAACACATTTTTCTCCAAAACTATAACAGATGCAAGCTTGTCCTGTTTGGTGGAGATGATATTTAATAAAATAAGTAGAAATCCACTAAAAGTTTTGTTTGGTTATATTGCAATCCCGAGATAATCGTCTCCATGCTCCAAATCCATTTTAAAGCCATTTTTAAGGCATTTCGCGCATACATGAAATGAACACATTTTTCTCCAAAACTATAACAGATGCAAGCTTGTCCTGTTTGGTGGAGATGATATTTAATAAAATAAGTAGAAATCCACTAAAAGTTTTGTTTGGTTATCTTGCAATCCCGAGATAATCGTCTCCATGCTCCAAATCCATTTTAAAGCCATTTTTAAGGCATTTCGCGCATACATGAAATGAACACATTTTTCTCCAAAACTATAACAGATGCAAGCTTGTCCTGTTTGGTAGAGATGATATTTAATAAAATAAGTAGAAATCCACTAAAAGTTTTGTTTGGTTATCTTGCAATCCCGAGATAATCGTCTCCATGCTCCAAATCCATTTTAAAGCCATTTTTAAGGCATTTCGCGCATACATGAAATGAACACATTTTTCTCCAAAACTATAACAGATGCAAGCTTGTCCTGTTTGGTGGAGATGATATTTAATAAAATAAGTAGAAATCCACTAAAAGTTTTGTTTGGTTATCTTGCAATCCCGAGATAATCGTCTCCATGCTCCAAATCCATTTTAAAGCCATTTTTAAGGCATTTCGCGCATACATGAAATGAACACATTTTTCTCCAAAACTATAACAGATGCAAGCTTGTCCTGTTTGGTGGAGATGATATTTAATAAAATAAGTAGAAATCCACTAAAAGTTTTGTTTGGTTATCTTGCAATCTCGAGATAATCGTCTCCATGCTCCAAATCCATTTTAAAGCCATTTCAAAGGCATTTTGCGCATACATGAAATGAACACATTTTTCTCCAAAACTATAACACATGCAAGCTTGTCCTGTTTGGTGGAGATGATATTTAATAAAATAAGTAGAAATCCACTAAAAGTTTTGTTTGGTTATCTTGCAATCCCGAGATAATCGTCTCCATGCTCCAAATCCATTTTAAAGCCATTTTTAAGGCATTTCGCGCATACATGAAATGAACACATTTTTCTCCAAAACTATAACAGATGCAAGCTTGTCCTGTTTGGTGGAGATGATATTTAATAAAATAAGTAGAAATATACTAAAAGTTTTGTTTGGTTATCTTGCAATCCCGAGATAATCGTCTCCATGCTCCAAATCCATTTTAAAGCCATTTTTAAGGCATTTCGCGCATACATGAAATGAACACATTTTTCTCCAAAACTATAACAGATGCAAGCTTGTCCTGTTTGGTGGAGATGATATTTAATAAAATAAGTAGAAATCCACTAAAAGTTTTGTTTGGTTATATTGCAATCCCGAGATAATCGTCTCCATGCTCCAAATCCATTTTAAAGCCATTTTTAAGGCATTTCGCGCATACATGAAATGAACACATTTTTCTCCAAAACTATAACAGATGCAAGCTTGTCCTGTTTGGTGGAGATGATATTTAATAAAATAAGTAGAAATCCACTAAAAGTTTTGTTTGGTTATCTTGCAATCCCGAGATAATCGTCTCCATGCTCCAAATCCATTTTAAAGCCATTTTTAAGGCATTTCGCGCATACATGAAATGAACACATTTTTCTCCAAAACTATAACAGATGCAAGCTTGTCCTGTTTGGTGGAGATGATATTTAATAAAATAAGTAGAAATCCACTAAAAGTTTTGTTTGGTTATCTTGCAATCCCGAGATAATCGTCTCCATGCTCCAAATCCATTTTAAAGCCATTTTTAAGGCATTGCGCGCATACATGAAATGAACACATTTTTCTCCAAAACTATAACAGATGCAAGCTTGTCCTGTTTGGTGGAGATGATATTTAATAAAATAAGTAGAAATCCACTAAAAGTTTTGTTTGGTTATATTGCAATCCCGAGATAATCGTCTCCATGCTCCAAATCCATTTTAAAGCCATTTTTAAGGCATTTCGCGCATACATGA
Source organism: Anomaloglossus baeobatrachus (assembly GCF_048569485.1). NCBI lineage: Eukaryota > Metazoa > Chordata > Amphibia > Anura > Aromobatidae > Anomaloglossus > Anomaloglossus baeobatrachus. The sequence continues at coordinate 20,136 of NW_027443595.1, read as the reverse complement.
AATGAACACATTTTTCTCCAAAACTATAATAGATGCAAGCTTGTCCTGTTTGGTGGAGATGATATGTAATAAAATAAGTAGAAATACACTAAAAGTTTTGTTTGGTTATCTTGCAATCCCGAGATAATCGTCTCCATGCTCCAAATCCATTTTAAAGCCATTTTTAAGGCATTTCGCGCATACATGAAATGAACACATTTTTCTCCAAAACTATAACAGATGCAAGCTTGTCCTGTTTGGTGGAGATGATATTTAATAAAATAAGTAGAAATCCACTAAAAGTTTTGTTTGGTTATCTTGCAATCCCGAGATAATCGTCTCCATGCTCCAAATCCATTTTAAAGCCATTTTTAAGGCATTGCGCGCATACATGAAATGAACACATTTTTCTCCAAAACTATAACAGATGCAAGCTTGTCCTGTTTGGTGGAGATGATATTTAATAAAATAAGTAGAAATCCACTAAAAGTTTTGTTTGGTTATATTGCAATCCCGAGATAATCGTCTCCATGCTCCAAATCCATTTTAAAGCCATTTTTAAGGCATTTCGCGCATACATGAAATGAACACATTTTTCTCCAAAACTATAATAGATGCAAGCTTGTCCTGTTTGGTGGAGATGATATGTAATAAAATAAGTAGAAATACACTAAAAGTTTTGTTTGGTTATCTTGCAATCCCGAGATAATCGTCTCCATGCTCCAAATCCATTTTAAAGCCATTTTTAAGGCATTTCGCGCATACATGAAATGAACACATTTTTCTCCAAAACTATAACAGATGCAAGCTTGTCCTGTTTGGTGGAGATGATATTTAATAAAATAAGTAGAAATCCACTAAAAGTTTTGTTTGGTTATCTTGCAATCCCGAGATAATCGTCTCCATGCTCCAAATCCATTTTAAAGCCATTTTTAAGGCATTTCGCGCATACATGAAATGAACACATTTTTCTCCAAATCTTTAACAGATGCAAGCTTGTCTTGTTTGGTGGAGATGATATTTAATAAAATAAGTAGAAATCCACTAAAAGTTTTGTTTGGTTATCTTGCAATCCCGAGATAATCGTCTCCATGCTCCAAATCCATTTTAAAGCCATTTTTAAGGCATTTCGCGCATAAATGAAATGAACACATTTTTCTCCAAAACTATAACAGATGCAAGCTTGTCCTGTTTGGTGGAGATGATATTTAATAAAATAAGTAGAAATCCACTAAAATTTTTGTTTGGTTATCTTGCAATCCCGAGATAATCGTCTCCATGCTCCAAATCCATTTTAAAGCCATTTTTAAGGCATTTCGCGCATACATGAAATGAACACATTTTTCTCCAAAACTATAACAGATGCAAGCTTGTCCTGTTTGGTGGAGATGATATTTAATAAAATAAGTAGAAATCCACTAAAAGTTTTGTTTGGTTATATTGCAATCCCGAGATAATCGTCTCCATGCTCCAAATCCATTTTAAAGCCATTTTTAAGGCATTTCGCGCATACATGAAATGAACACATTTTTCTCCAAAACTATAACAGATGCAAGCTTGTCCTGTTTGGTGGAGATGATATTTAATAAAATAAGTAGAAATCCACTAAAAGTTTTGTTTGGTTATCTTGCAATCCCGAGATAATCGTCTCCATGCTCCAAATCCATTTTAAAGCCATTTTTAAGGCATTTCGCGCATACATGAAATGAACACATTTTTCTCCAAAACTATAACAGATGCAAGCTTGTCCTGTTTGGTGGAGATGATATTTAATAAAATAAGTAGAAATCCACTAAAAGTTTTGTTTGGTTATCTTGCAATCCCGAGATAATCGTCTCCATGCTCCAAATCCATTTTAAAGCCATTTTTAAGGCATTTCGCGCATACATGAAATGAACACATTTTTCTCCAAAACTATAACAGATGCAAGCTTGTCCTGTTTGGTGGAGATGATATTTAATAAAATAAGTAGAAATCCACTAAAAGTTTTGTTTGGTTATATTGCAATCCCGAGATAATCGTCTCCATGCTCCAAATCCATTTTAAAGCCATTTTTAAGGCATTTCGCGCATACATGAAATGAACACATTTTTCTCCAAAACTATAACAGATGCAAGCTTGTCCTGTTTGGTAGAGATGATATTTAATAAAATAAGTAGAAATCCACTAAAAGTTTTGTTTGGTTATCTTGCAATCCCGAGATAATCGTCTCCATGCTCCAAATCCATTTTAAAGCCATTTTTAAGGCATTTCGCGCATACATGAAATGAACACATTTTTCTCCAAAACTATAACAGATGCAAGCTTGTCCTGTTTGGTGGAGATGATATTTAATAAAATAAGTAGAAATCCACTAAAAGTTTTGTTTGGTTATCTTGCAATCCCGAGATAATCGTCTCCATGCTCCAAATCCATTTTAAAGCCATTTTTAAGGCATTTCGCGCATACATGAAATGAACACATTTTTCTCCAAAACTATAACAGATGCAAGCTTGTCCTGTTTGGTGGAGATGACATTTAATAAAATAAGTAGAAATCCACTAAAAGTTTTGTTTGGTTATCTTGCAATCTCGAGATAATCGTCTCCATGCTCCAAATCCATTTTAAAGCCATTTCAAAGGCATTTTGCGCATACATGAAATGAACACATTTTTCTCCAAAACTATAACACATGCAAGCTTGTCCTGTTTGGTGGAGATGATATTTAATAAAATAAGTAGAAATCCACTAAAAGTTTTGTTTGGTTATCTTGCAATCCCGAGATAATCGTCTCCATGCTCCAAATCCATTTTAAAGCCATTTTTAAGGCATTTCGCGCATACATGAAATGAACACATTTTTCTCCAAAACTATAACAGATGCAAGCTTGTCCTGTTTGGTGGAGATGATATTTAATAAAATAAGTAGAAATATACTAAAAGTTTTGTTTGGTTATCTTGCAATCCCGAGATAATCGTCTCCATGCTCCAAATCCATTTTAAAGCCATTTTTAAGGCATTTCGCGCATACATGAAATGAACACATTTTTCTCCAAAACTATAACAGATGCAAGCTTGTCCTGTTTGGTGGAGATGATATTTAATAAAATAAGTAGAAATCCACTAAAAGTTTTGTTTGGTTATCTTGCAATCCCGAGATAATCGTCTCCATGCTCCAAATCCATTTTAAAGCCATTTTTAAGGCATTTCGCGCATACATGAAATGAACACATTTTTCTCCAAAACTATAACAGATGCAAGCTTGTCCTGTTTGGTGGAGATGATATTTAATAAAATAAGTAGAAATCCACTAAAAGTTTTGTTTGGTTATCTTGCAATCCCGAGATAATCGTCTCCATGCTCCAAATCCATTTTAAAGCCATTTTTAAGGCATTTCGCGCATACATGAAATGAACACATTTTTCTCCAAAACTATAACAGATGCAAGCTTGTCCTGTTTGGTGGAGATGATATTTAATAAAATAAGTAGAAATCCACTAAAAGTTTTGTTTGGTTATCTTGCAATCCCGAGATAATCGTCTCCATGCTCCAAATCCATTTTAAAGCCATTTTTAAGGCATTGCGCGCATACATGAAATGAACACATTTTTCTCCAAAACTATAACAGATGCAAGCTTGTCCTGTTTGGTGGAGATGATATTTAATAAAATAAGTAGAAATCCACTAAAAGTTTTGTTTGGTTATATTGCAATCCCGAGATAATCGTCTCCATGCTCCAAATCCATTTTAAAGCCATTTTTAAGGCATTTCGCGCATACATGAAATGAACACATTTTTCTCCAAAACTATAATAGATGCAAGCTTGTCCTGTTTGGTGGAGATGATATGTAATAAAATAAGTAGAAATACACTAAAAGTTTTGTTTGGTTATCTTGCAATCCCGAGATAATCGTCTCCATGCTCCAAATCCATTTTAAAGCCATTTTTAAGGCATTTCGCGCATACATGAAATGAACACATTTTTCTCCAAAACTATAACAGATGCAAGCTTGTCCTGTTTGGTGGAGATGATATTTAATAAAATAAGTAGAAATCCACTAAAAGTTTTGTTTGGTTATCTTGCAATCCCGAGATAATCGTCTCCATGCTCCAAATCCATTTTAAAGCCATTTCAAAGGCATTTTGCGCATACATGAAATGAACACATTTTTCTCCAAAACTATAACACATGCAAGCTTGTCCTGTTTGGTGGAGATGATATTTAATAAAATAAGTAGAAATCCACTAAAAGTTTTGTTTGGTTATCTTGCAATCCAGAGATAATCGTCTCCATGCTCCAAATCCATTTTAAAGCCATTTTTAAGGCATTTCGCGCATACATGAAATGAACACATTTTTCTCCAAAACTATAACAGATGCAAGCTTGTCTTGTTTGGTGGAGATGATATTTAATAAAATAAGTAGAAATCCACTAAAAGTTTTGTTTGGTTATCTTGCAATCCCGAGATAATCGTCTCCATGCTCCAAATCCATTTTAAAGCCATTTTTAAGGCATTTCGCGCATACATGAAATGAACACATTTTTCTCCAAAACTATAACAGATGCAAGCTTGTCCTGTTTGGTGGAGATGATATTTAATAAAATAAGTAGAAATCCACTAAAAGTTTTGTTTGGTTATCTTGCAATCCCGAGATAATCGTCTCCATGCTCCAAATCCATTTTAAAGCCATTTTTAAGGCATTTCGCGCATACATGAAATGAACACATTTTTCTCCAAAACTATAACAGATGCAAGCTTGTCCTGTTTAGTGGAGATGATATTTAATAAAATAAGTAGAAATCCACTAAAAGTTTTGTTTGGTTATCTTGCAATCCCGAGATAATCGTCTCCATGCTCCAAATCCATTTTAAAGCCATTTTTAAGGCATTTCGCGCATACATGAAATGAACACATTTTTCTCCAAAACTATAACAGATGCAAGCTTGTCCTGTTTGGTGGAGATGATATTTAATAAAATAAGTAGAAATCCACTAAAAGTTTTGTTTGGTTATCTTGCAATCCCGAGATAATCGTCTCCATGCTCCAAATCCATTTTAAAGCCATTTTTAAGGCATTTCGCGCATACATGAAATGAACACATTTTTCTCCAAAACTATAACAGATGCAAGCTTGTCCTGTTTGGTGGAGATGATATTTAATAAAATAAGTAGAAATCCACTAAAAGTTTTGTTTGGTTATCTTGCAATCCCGAGATAATCGTCTCCATGCTCCAAATCCATTTTAAAGCCATTTTTAAGGCATGCATTTCGCGCATACATGAAATGAACACATTTTTCTCCAAAACGAAAACAGATGCAAGCTTGTCCTGTTTGGTGGAGATGATATTTAATAAAATAAGTAGAAATCCACTAAAATTTTTGTTTGGTTATCTTGCAATCCCGAGATAATCGTCTCCATGCTCCAAATCCATTTTAAAGCCATTTTTAAGGCATTTCGCGCATACATGAAATGAACACATTTTTCTCCAAAACTATAACAGATGCAAGCTTGTCCTGTTTGGTGGAGATGATATTTAATAAAATAAGTAGAAATCCACTAAAAGTTTTGTTTGGTTATATTGCAATCCCGAGATAATCGTCTCCATGCTCCAAATCCATTTTAAAGCCATTTTTAAGGCATTTCGCGCATACATGAAATGAACACATTTTTCTCCAAAACTATAACAGATGCAAGCTTGTCCTGTTTGGTGGAGATGATATTTAATAAAATAAGTAGAAATCCACTAAAAGTTTTGTTTGGTTATCTTGCAATCCCGAGATAATCGTCTCCATGCTCCAAATCCATTTTAAAGCCATTTTTAAGGCATTTCGCGCATACATGAAATGAACACATTTTTCTCCAAAACTATAACAGATGCAAGCTTGTCCTGTTTGGTGGAGATGATATTTAATAAAATAAGTAGAAATCCACTAAAATTTTTGTTTGGTTATCTTGCAATCCCGAGATAATCGTCTCCATGCTCCAAATCCATTTAAAGCCATTTTTAAGGCATTTCGCGCATACATGAAATGAACACATTTTTCTCCAAAACTATAACAGATGCAAGCTTGTCTTGTTTGGTGGAGATGATATTTAATAAAATAAGTAGAAATCCACTAAAAGTTTTGTTTGGTTATCTTGCAATCCCGAGATAATCGTCTCCATGCTCCAAATCCATTTTAAAGCCATTTTTAAGGCATTTCGCGCATACATGAAATGAACACATTTTTCTCCAAAACTATAACAGATGCAAGCTTGTCCTGTTTGGTGGAGATGATATTTAATAAAATAAGTAGAAATCCACTAAAAGTTTTGTTTGGTTATCTTGCAATCCCGAGATAATCGTCTCCATGCTCCAAATCCATTTTAAAGCCATTTTTAAGGCATTTCGCGCATACATGAAATGAACACATTTTTCTCCAAAACTATAACAGATGCAAGCTTGTCTTGTTTGGTGGAGATGATATTTAATAAAATAAGTAGAAATCCACTAAAAGTTTTGTTTGGTTATCTTGCAATCCCGAGATAATCGTCTCCATGCTCCAAATCCATTTTAAAGCCATTTTTAAGGCATTTCGCGCATACATGAAATGAACACATTTTTCTCCAAAACTATAACAGATGCAAGCTTGTCCTGTTTGGTGGAGATGATATTTAATAAAATAAGTAGAAATCCACTAAAAGTTTTGTTTGGTTATCTTGCAATCCCGAGATAATCGTCTCCATGCTCCAAATCCATTTTAAGCCATTTTTAAGGCATTTCGCGCATACATGAAATGAACACATTTTTCTCCAAAACTATAACAGATGCAAGCTTGTCTTGTTTGGTGGAGATGATATTTAATAAAATAAGTAGAAATCCACTAAAAGTTTTGTTTGGTTATCTTGCAATCCCGAGATAATCGTCTCCATGCTCCAAATCCATTTTAAAGCCATTTTTAAGGCATTTCGCGCATACATGAAATGAACACATTTTTCTCCAAAACTATAACAGATGCAAGCTTGTCCTGTTTGGTGGAGATGATATTTAATAAAATAAGTAGAAATCCACTAAAAGTTTTGTTTGGTTATCTTGCAATCCCGAGATAATCGTCTCCATGCTCCAAATCCATTTTAAAGCCATTTTTAAGGCATTTCGCGCATACATGAAATGAACACATTTTTCTCCAAAACTATAACAGATGCAAGCTTGTCTTGTTTGGTGGAGATGATATTTAATAAAATAAGTAGAAATCCACTAAAAGTTTTGTTTGGTTATCTTGCAATCCCGAGATAATCGTCTCCATGCTCCAAATCCATTTTAAAGCCATTTTTAAGGCATTTCGCGCATACATGAAATGAACACATTTTTCTCCAAAACTATAACAGATGCAAGCTTGTCCTGTTTGGTGGAGATGATATTTAATAAAATAAGTAGAAATCCACTAAAATTTTTGTTTGGTTATCTTGCAATCCCGAGATAATCGTCTCCATGCTCCAAATCCATTTTAAAGCCATTTTTAAGGCATTTCGCGCATACATGAAATGAACACATTTTTCTCCAAAACTATAACAGATGCAAGCTTGTCTTGTTTGGTGGAGATGATATTTAATAAAATAAGTAGAAATCCACTAAAAGTTTTGTTTGGTTATCTTGCAATCCCGAGATAATCGTCTCCATGCTCCAAATCCATTTTAAAGCCATTTTTAAGGCATTTCGCGCATACATGAAATGAACACATTTTTCTCCAAAACTATAACAGATGCAAGCTTGTCCTGTTTGGTGGAGATGATATTTAATAAAATAAGTAGAAATCCACTAAAAGTTTTGTTTGGTTATCTTGCAATCCCGAGATAATCGTCTCCATGCTCCAAATCCATTTTAAAGCCATTTTTAAGGCATTTCGCGCATACATGAAATGAACACATTTTTCTCCAAAACTATAACAGATGCAAGCTTGTCTTGTTTGGTGGAGATGATATTTAATAAAATAAGTAGAAATCCACTAAAAGTTTTGTTTGGTTATCTTGCAATCCCGAGATAATCGTCTCCATGCTCCAAATCCATTTTAAAGCCATTTTTAAGGCATTTCGCGCATACATGAAATGAACACATTTTTCTCCAAAACTATAACAGATGCAAGCTTGTCCTGTTTGGTGGAGATGATATTTAATAAAATAAGTAGAAATCCACTAAAATTTTTGTTTGGTTATCTTGCAATCCCGAGATAATCGTCTCCATGCTCCAAATCCATTTTAAAGCCATTTTTAAGGCATTTCGCGCATACATGAAATGAACACATTTTTCTCCAAAACTATAACAGATGCAAGCTTGTCCTGTTTGGTGGAGATGATATTTAATAAAATAAGTAGAAATCCACTAAAAGTTTTGTTTGGTTATCTTGCAATCCCGAGATAATCGTCTCCATGCTCCAAATCCATTTTAAAGCCATTTTTAAGGCATTTCGCGCATACATGAAATGAACACATTTTTCTCCAAAACTATAACAGATGCAAGCTTGTCCTGTTTGGTGGAGATGATATTTAATAAAATAAGTAGAAATCCACTAAAAGTTTTGTTTGGTTATCTTGCAATCCCGAGATAATCGTCTCCATGCTCCAAATCCATTTTAAAGCCATTTTTAAGGCATTTCGCGCATACATGAAATGAACACATTTTTCTCCAAAACTATAACAGATGCAAGCTTGTCCTCTTTGGTGGAGATGATATTTAATAAAATAAGTAGAAATCCACTAAAAGTTTTGTTTGGTTATCTTGCAATCCCGAGATAATCGTCTCCATGCTCCAAATCCATTTTAAAGCCATTTTTAAGGCATTTCGCGCATACATGAAATGAACACATTTTTCTCCAAAACTATAACAGATGCAAGCTTGTCCTGTTTGGTGGAGATGATATTTAATAAAATAAGTTGAAATCCACTAAAAGTTTTGTTTGGTTATCTTGCAATCCCGAGATAATCGTCTCCATGCTCCAAATCCATTTTAAAGCCATTTTTAAGGCATTTCGCGCATACATGAAATGAACACATTTTTCTCCAAAACTATAACAGATGCAAGCTTGTCCTGTTTGGTGGAGATGATATTTAATAAAATAAGTAGAATCCACTAAAAGTTTTGTTTGGTTATATTGCAATCCCGAGATAATCGTCTCCATGCTCCAAATCCATTTTAAAGCCATTTTTAAGGCATTTCGCGCATACATGAAATGAACACATTTTTCTCTAAAACTATAACAGATGCAAGCTTGTCCTGTTTGGTGGAGATGATATTTAATAAAATAAGTAGAAATCCACTAAAAGTTTTGTTTGGTTATCTTGCAATCCCGAGATAATCGTCTCCATGCTCCAAATCCATTTTAAAGCCATTTTTAAGGCATTTCGCGCATACATGAAATGAACACATTTTTCTCCAAAACTATAACAGATGCAAGCTTGTCCTGTTTGGTGGAGATGATATTTAATAAAATAAGTAGAAATCCACTAAAAGTTTTGTTTGGTTATCTTGCAATCCGAGATAATCGTCTCCATGCTCCAAATCTATTTTAAAGCCATTTTTAAGGCATTTCGCGCATACATGAAATGAACACATTTTTCTCCAAAACTATAACAGATGCAAGCTTGTCCTGTTTGGTGGAGATGATATTTAATAAAATAAGTAGAAATCCACTAAAAGTTTTGTTTGGTTATCTTGCAATCCCGAGATAATCGTCTCCATGCTCCAAATCCATTTTAAAGCCATTTTTAAGGCATTTCGCGCATACATGAAATGAACACATTTTTCTCCAAAACTATAACAGATGCAAGCTTGTCCTGTTTGGTGGAGATGATATTTAATAAAATAAGTAGAAATCCACTAAAAGTTTTGTTTGGTTATCTTGCAATCCCGAGATAATCGTCTCCATGCTCCAAATCCATTTTAAAGCCATTTTTAAGGCATTTCGCGCATACATGAAATGAACACATTTTTCTCCAAAACTATAACAGATGCAAGCTTGTCCTGTTTGGTGGAGATGATATTTAATAAAATAAGTAGAAATCCACTAAAAGTTTTGTTTGGTTATCTTGCAATCCCGAGATAATCGTCTCCATGCTCCAAATCCATTTTAAAGCCATTTTTAAGGCATTTCGCGCATACATGAAATGAACACATTTTTCTCCAAATCTATAACAGATGCAAGCTTGTCTTGTTTGGTGGAGATATTTAATAAAATAAGTAGAAATCCACTAAAAGTTTTGTTTGGTTATCTTGCAATCCCGAGATAATCGTCTCCATGCTCCAAATCCATTTTAAAGCCATTTTTAAGGCATTTCGCGCATACATGAAATGAACACATTTTTCTCCAAAACTATAACAGATGCAAGCTTGTCCTGTTTGGTGGAGATGATATTTAATAAAATAAGTAGAAATCCACTAAAATTTTTGTTTGGTTATCTTGCAATCCCGAGATAATCGTCTCCATGCTCCAAATCCATTTTAAAGCCATTTTTAAGGCATTTCGCGCATACATGAAATGAACACATTTTTCTCCAAAACTATAACAGATGCAAGCTTGTCCTGTTTGGTGGAGATGATATTTAATAAAATAAGTAGAAATCCACTAAAAGTTTTGTTTGGTTATCTTGCAATCCCGAGATAATCGTCTCCATGCTCCAAATCCATTTTAAAGCCATTTTTAAGGCATTTCGCGCATACATGAAATGAACACATTTTTCTCCAAAACTATAACAGATGCAAGCTTGTCCTGTTTGGTGGAGATGATATTTAATAAAATAAGTAGAAATCCACTAAAAGTTTTGTTTGGTTATATTGCAATCCCGAGATAATCGTCTCCATGCTCCAAATCCATTTTAAAGCCATTTTTAAGGCATTTCGCGCATACATGAAATGAACACATTTTTCTCCAAAACTATAACAGATGCAAGCTTGTCCTGTTTGGTGGAGATGATATTTAATAAAATAAGTAGAAATCCACTAAAAGTTTTGTTTGGTTATCTTGCAATCCCGAGATAATCGTCTCCATGCTCCAAATCCATTTTAAAGCCATTTTTAAGGCATTTCGCGCATACATGAAATGAACACATTTTTCTCCAAAACTATAACAGATGCAAGCTTGTCCTGTTTGGTGGAGATGATATTTAATAAAATAAGTAGAAATCCACTAAAAGTTTTGTTTGGTTATCTTGCAATCCCGAGATAATCGTCTCCATGCTCCAAATCCATTTTAAAGCCATTTTTAAGGCATTTCGCGCATACATAAAATGAACACATTTTTCTCCAAAACTATAACAGATGCAAGCTTGTCCTGTTTGGTGGAGATGATATTTAATAAAATAAGTAGAAATCCACTAAAAGTTTTGTTTGGTTATCTTGCAATCTCGAGATAATCGTCTCCATGCTCCAAATCCATTTTAAAGCCATTTTTAAGGCATTTCGCGCATACATGAAATGAACACATTTTTCTCCAAAACTATAACAGATGCAAGCTTGTCCTGTTTGGTGGAGATGATATTTAATAAAATAAGTAGAAATCCACTAAAAGTTTTGTTTGGTTATCTTGCAATCCCGAGATAATCGTCTCCATTCTCCAAATCCATTTTAAAGCCATTTTTAAGGCATTTCGCGCATACATGAAATGAACACATTTTTCTCCAAATCTATAACAGATGCAAGCTTGTCTTGTTTGGTGGAGATATTTAATAAAATAAGTAGAAATCCACTAAAAGTTTTGTTTGGTTATCTTGCAATCCCGAGATAATCGTCTCCATGCTCCAAATCCATTTTAAAGCCATTTTTAAGGCATTTCGCGCATACATGAAATGAACACATTTTTCTCCAAAACTATAACAGATGCAAGCTTGTCCTGTTTGGTGGAGATGATATTTAATAAAATAAGTAGAAATCCACTAAAAGTTTTGTTTGGTTATATTGCAATCCCGAGATAATCGTCTCCATGCTCCAAATCCATTTTAAAGCCATTTTTAAGGCATTTCGCGCATACATGAAATGAACACATTTTTCTCCAAAACTATAACAGATGCAAGCTTGTCCTGTTTGGTGGAGATGATATTTAATAAAATAAGTAGAAATCCACTAAAAGTTTTGTTTGGTTATCTTGCAATCCCGAGATAATCGTCTCCATGCTCCAAATCCATTTTAAAGCCATTTTTAAGGCATTTCGCGCATACATGAAATGAACACATTTTTCTCCAAAACTATAACAGATGCAAGCTTGTCCTGTTTGGTGGAGATGATATTTAATAAAATAAGTAGAAATCCACTAAAAGTTTTGTTTGGTTATATTGCAATCCCGAGATAATCGTCTCCATGCTCCAAATCCATTTTAAAGCCATTTTTAAGGCATTTCGCGCATACATGAAATGAACACATTTTTCTCCAAAACTATAACAGATGCAAGCTTGTCCTGTTTGGTGGAGATGATATTTAATAAAATAAGTAGAAATCCACTAAAAGTTTTGTTTGGTTATCTTGCAATCCCGAGATAATCGTCTCCATGCTCCAAATCCATTTTAAAGCCATTTTTAAGGCATTTCGCGCATACATGAAATGAACACATTTTTCTCCAAAACTATAACAGATGCAAGCTTGTCCTGTTTGGTGGAGATGATATTTAATAAAATAAGTAGAAATCCACTAAAAGTTTTGTTTGGTTATCTTGCAATCCCGAGATAATCGTCTCCATGCTCCAAATCCATTTTAAAGCCATTTTTAAGGCATTTCGCGCATACATAAAATGAACACATTTTTCTCCAAAACTATAACAGATGCAAGCTTGTCCTGTTTGGTGGAGATGATATTTAATAAAATAAGTAGAAATCCACTAAAAGTTTTGTTTGGTTATCTTGCAATCTCGAGATAATCGTCTCCATGCTCCAAATCCATTTTAAAGCCATTTTTAAGGCATTTCGCGCATACATGAAATGAACACATTTTTCTCCAAAACTATAACAGATGCAAGCTTGTCCTGTTTGGTGGAGATGATATTTAATAAAATAAGTAGAAATCCACTAAAAGTTTTGTTTGGTTATCTTGCAATCCCGAGATAATCGTCTCCATTCTCCAAATCCATTTTAAAGCCATTTTTAAGGCATTTCGCGCATACATGAAATGAACACATTTTTCTCCAAAACTATAACAGATGCAAGCTTGTCCTGTTTGGTGGAGATAATATTTAATAAAATAAGTAGAAATCTACTAAAAGTTTCGTTTGTTTATATTGCCATCCTAAGATAATCGTCTCCATGCTCCAAATCCATTTTAAAGCCATTTCAAAGGCATTTTGCGCATACATGAAATGAACACATTTTTCTCCAAAAACTATAACACATGCAAGCTTGTCCTGTTTGGTGGAGATGATATTTAATAAAATAAGTAGAAATCCACTAAAAGTTTTGTTTGGTTATCTTGCAATCCCGAGATAATCGTCTCCATGCTCCAAATCCATTTTAAAGCCATTTCAAAGGCATTTTGCGCATACATGAAATGAACACATTTTTCTCCAAAAACTATAACACATGCAAGCTTGTCCTGTTTGGTGGAGATGATATTTAATAAAATAAGTAGAAATCCACTAAAAGTTTTGTTTGGTTATCTTGCAATCCCGAGATAATCGTCTCCATGCTCCAAATCCATTTTAAAGCCATTTTTAAGGCATTTCGCGCATACATGAAATGAACACATTTTTCTCCAAAACTATAACAGATGCAAGCTTGTCCTGTTTGGTGGAGATGATATTTAATAAAATAAGTAGAAATCCACTAAAAGTTTTGTTTGGTTATCTTGCAATCCCGAGATAATCGTCTCCATGCTCCAAATCCATTTTAAAGCCATTTTTAAGGCATTTCGCGCATACATGAAATGAACACATTTTTCTCCAAAACTATAACAGATGCAAGCTTGTCCTGTTTGGTGGAGATGATATTTAATAAAATAAGTAGAAATCCACTAAAAGTTTTGTTTGGTTATCTTGCAATCCCGAGATAATCGTCTCCATGCTCCAAATCCATTTTAAAGCCATTTTTAAGGCATTTCGCGCATACATGAAATGAACACATTTTTCTCCAAAACTATAACAGATGCAAGCTTGTCCTGTTTGGTGGAGATGATATTTAATAAAATAAGTAGAAATCCACTAAAAGTTTTGTTTGGTTATCTTGCAATCCCGAGATAATCGTCTCCATGCTCCAAATCCATTTTAAAGCCATTTTTAAGGCATTTCGCGCATACATGAAATGAACACATTTTTCTCCAAAACTATAACAGATGCAAGCTTGTCCTGTTTGGTGGAGATGATATTTAATAAAATAAGTAGAAATCCACTAAAATTTTTGTTTGGTTATCTTGCAATCCCGAGATAATCGTCTCCATGCTCCAAATCCATTTTAAAGCCATTTTTAAGGCATTTCGCGCATACATGAAATGAACACATTTTTCTCCAAAACTATAACAGATGCAAGCTTGTCCTGTTTGGTGGAGATGATATTTAATAAAATAAGTAGAAATCCACTAAAAGTTTTGTTTGGTTATCTTGCAATCCCGAGATAATCGTCTCCATTCTCCAAATCCATTTTAAAGCCATTTTTAAGGCATTTCGCGCATACATGAAATGAACACATTTTTCTCCAAAACTATAACAGATGCAAGCTTGTCCTGTTTGGTGGAGATGATATTTAATAAAATAAGTAGAAATCCACTAAAAGTTTTGTTTGGTTATCTTGCAATCCCGAGATAATCGTCTCCATGCTCCAAATCCATTTTAAAGCCATTTTTAAGGCATTTCGCGCATACATGAAATGAACACATTTTTCTCCAAATCTATAACAGATGCAAGCTTGTCTTGTTTGGTGGAGATATTTAATAAAATAAGTAGAAATCAACTAAAAGTTTTGTTTGGTTATCTTGCAATCCCGAGATAATCGTCTCCATGCTCCAAATCCATTTTAAAGCCATTTTTAAGGCATTTCGCGCATACATGAAATGAACACATTTTTCTCCAAAACTATAACAGATGCAAGCTTGTCCTGTTTGGTGGAGATGATATTTAATAAAATAAGTAGAAATCCACTAAAATTTTTGTTTGGTTATCTTGCAATCCCGAGATAATCGTCTCCATGCTCCAAATCCATTTTAAAGCCATTTTTAAGGCATTTCGCGCATACATGAAATGAACACATTTTTCTCCAAAACTATAACAGATGCAAGCTTGTCCTGTTTGGTGGAGATGATATTTAATAAAATAAGTAGAAATCCACTAAAAGTTTTGTTTGGTTATATTGCAATCCCGAGATAATCGTCTCCATGCTCCAAATCCATTTTAAAGCCATTTTTAAGGCATTTCGCGCATACATGAAATGAACACATTTTTCTCCAAAACTATAACAGATGCAAGCTTGTCCTGTTTGGTGGAGATGATATTTAATAAAATAAGTAGAAATCCACTAAAAGTTTTGTTTGGTTATCTTGCAATCCCGAGATAATCGTCTCCATGCTCCAAATCCATTTTAAAGCCATTTTTAAGGCATTTCGCGCATACATGAAATGAACACATTTTTCTCCAAAACTATAACAGATGCAAGCTTGTCCTGTTTGGTGGAGATGATATTTAATAAAATAAGTAGAAATCCACTAAAAGTTTTGTTTGGTTATATTGCAATCCCGAGATAATCGTCTCCATGCTCCAAATCCATTTTAAAGCCATTTTTAAGGCATTTCGCGCATACATGAAATGAACACATTTTTCTCCAAAACTATAACAGATGCAAGCTTGTCCTGTTTGGTGGAGATGATATTTAATAAAATAAGTAGAAATCCACTAAAAGTTTTGTTTGGTTATCTTGCAATCCCGAGATAATCGTCTCCATGCTCCAAATCCATTTTAAAGCCATTTTTAAGGCATTTCGCGCATACATGAAATGAACACATTTTTCTCCAAAACTATAACAGATGCAAGCTTGTCCTGTTTGGTGGAGATGATATTTAATAAAATAAGTAGAAATCCACTAAAAGTTTTGTTTGGTTATCTTGCAATCCCGAGATAATCGTCTCCATGCTCCAAATCCATTTTAAAGCCATTTTTAAGGCATTTCGCGCATACATAAAATGAACACATTTTTCTCCAAAACTATAACAGATGCAAGCTTGTCCTGTTTGGTGGAGATGATATTTAATAAAATAAGTAGAAATCCACTAAAAGTTTTGTTTGGTTATCTTGCAATCTCGAGATAATCGTCTCCATGCTCCAAATCCATTTTAAAGCCATTTTTAAGGCATTTCGCGCATACATGAAATGAACACATTTTTCTCCAAAACTATAACAGATGCAAGCTTGTCCTGTTTGGTGGAGATGATATTTAATAAAATAAGTAGAAATCCACTAAAAGTTTTGTTTGGTTATCTTGCAATCCCGAGATAATCGTCTCCATTCTCCAAATCCATTTTAAAGCCATTTTTAAGGCATTTCGCGCATACATGAAATGAACACATTTTTCTCCAAAACTATAACAGATGCAAGCTTGTCCTGTTTGGTGGAGATAATATTTAATAAAATAAGTAGAAATCTACTAAAAGTTTCGTTTGTTTATATTGCCATCCTAAGATAATCGTCTCCATGCTCCAAATCCATTTTAAAGCCATTTCAAAGGCATTTTGCGCATACATGAAATGAACACATTTTTCTCCAAAAACTATAACACATGCAAGCTTGTCCTGTTTGGTGGAGATGATATTTAATAAAATAAGTAGAAATCCACTAAAAGTTTTGTTTGGTTATCTTGCAATCCCGAGATAATCGTCTCCATGCTCCAAATCCATTTTAAAGCCATTTCAAAGGCATTTTGCGCATACATGAAATGAACACATTTTTCTCCAAAAACTATAACACATGCAAGCTTGTCCTGTTTGGTGGAGATGATATTTAATAAAATAAGTAGAAATCCACTAAAAGTTTTGTTTGGTTATCTTGCAATCCCGAGATAATCGTCTCCATGCTCCAAATCCATTTTAAAGCCATTTTTAAGGCATTTCGCGCATACATGAAATGAACACATTTTTCTCCAAAACTATAACAGATGCAAGCTTGTCCTGTTTGGTGGAGATGATATTTAATAAAATAAGTAGAAATCCACTAAAAGTTTTGTTTGGTTATCTTGCAATCCCGAGATAATCGTCTCCATGCTCCAAATCCATTTTAAAGCCATTTTTAAGGCATTTCGCGCATACATGAAATGAACACATTTTTCTCCAAAACTATAACAGATGCAAGCTTGTCCTGTTTGGTGGAGATGATATTTAATAAAATAAGTAGAAATCCACTAAAAGTTTTGTTTGGTTATCTTGCAATCCCGAGATAATCGTCTCCATGCTCCAAATCCATTTTAAAGCCATTTTTAAGGCATTTCGCGCATACATGAAATGAACACATTTTTCTCCAAAACTATAACAGATGCAAGCTTGTCCTGTTTGGTGGAGATGATATTTAATAAAATAAGTAGAAATCCACTAAAAGTTTTGTTTGGTTATCTTGCAATCCCGAGATAATCGTCTCCATGCTCCAAATCCATTTTAAAGCCATTTTTAAGGCATTTCGCGCATACATGAAATGAACACATTTTTCTCCAAAACTATAACAGATGCAAGCTTGTCCTGTTTGGTGGAGATGATATTTAATAAAATAAGTAGAAATCCACTAAAAGTTTTGTTTGGTTATATTGCAATCCCGAGATAATCGTCTCCATGCTCCAAATCCATTTTAAAGCCATTTTTAAGGCATTTCGCGCATACATGAAATGAACACATTTTTCTCCAAAACTATAATAGATGCAAGCTTGTCCTGTTTGGTGGAGATGATATTTAATAAAATAAGTAGAAATACACTAAAAGTTTTGTTTGGTTATCTTGCAATCCCGAGATAATCGTCTCCATGCTTCAAATCCATTTTAAAGCCATTTTTAAGGCATTTCGCGCATACATGAAATGAACACATTTTTCTCCAAAACTATAACAGATGCAAGCTTGTCCTGTTTGGTGGAGATGATATTTAATAAAATAAGTAGAAATCCACTAAAAGTTTTGTTTGGTTATCTTGCAATCCCGAGATAATCGTCTCCATGCTCCAAATCCATTTTAAAGCCATTTTTAAGGCATTTCGCGCATACATGAAATGAACACATTTTTCTCCAAAACTATAACAGATGCAAGCTTGTCCTGTTTGGTGGAGATGATATTTAATAAAATAAGTAGAAATCCACTAAAAGTTTTGTTTGGTTATCTTGCAATCCCGAGATAATCGTCTCCATGCTCCAAATCCATTTTAAAGCCATTTTTAAGGCATTTCGCGCATACATGAAATGAACACATTTTTCTCCAAAACTATAACAGATGCAAGCTTGTCCTGTTTGGTGGAGATGATATTTAATAAAATAAGTAGAAATCCACTAAAAGTTTTGTTTGGTTATATTGCAATCCCGAGATAATCGTCTCCATGCTCCAAATCCATTTTAAAGCCATTTTTAAGGCATTTCGCGCATACATGAAATGAACACATTTTTCTCCAAAACTATAACAGATGCAAGCTTGTCCTGTTTGGTGGAGATGATATTTAATAAAATAAGTAGAAATCCACTAAAAGTTTTGTTTGGTTATCTTGCAATCCCGAGATAATCGTCTCCATGCTCCAAATCCATTTTAAAGCCATTTTTAAGGCATTTCGCGCATACATGAAATGAACACATTTTTCTCCAAAACTATAACAGATGCAAGCTTGTCCTGTTTGGTGGAGATGATATTTAATAAAATACGTAGAAATCCACTAAAAGTTTTGTTTGGTTATCTTGCAATCCCGAGATAATCGTCTCCATGCTCCAAATCCATTTTAAAGCCATTTTTAAGGCATTTCGCGCATACATGAAATGAACACATTTTTCTCCAAAACTATAACAGATGCAAGCTTGTCCTGTTTGGTGGAGATGATATTTAATAAAATAAGTAGAAATCCACTAAAAGTTTTGTTTGGTTATATTGCAATCCCGAGATAATCGTCTCCATGCTCCAAATCCATTTTAAAGCCATTTTTAAGGCATTTCGCGCATACATGAAATGAACACATTTTTCTCCAAAACTATAATAGATGCAAGCTTGTCCTGTTTGGTGGAGATGATATTTAATAAAATAAGTAGAAATACACTAAAAGTTTTGTTTGGTTATCTTGCAATCCCGAGATAATCGTCTCCATGCTCCAAATCCATTTTAAAGCCATTTTTAAGGCATTTCGCGCATACAGGAAATGAACACATTTTTCTCCAAAACTATAACAGATGCAAGCTTGTCCTGTTTGGTGGAGATGATATTTAATAAAATAAGTAGAAATCCACTAAAAGTTTTGTTTGGTTATCTTGCAATCCCGAGATAATCGTCTCCATGCTCCAAATCCATTTTAAAGCCATTTCAAAGGCATTTTGCGCATACATGAAATGAACACATTTTTCTCCAAAACTATAACACATGCAAGCTTGTCCTGTTTGGTGGAGATGATATTTAATAAAATAAGTAGAAATCCACTAAAAGTTTTGTTTGGTTATCTTGCAATCCCGAGATAATCGTCTCCATGCTCCAAATCCATTTTAAAGCCATTTTTAAGGCATTTCGCGCATACATGAAATGAACACATTTTTCTCCAAAACTATAACAGATGCAAGCTTGTCTTGTTTGGTGGAGATGATATTTAATAAAATAAGTAGAAATCCACTAAAAGTTTTGTTTGGTTATCTTGCAATCCCGAGATAATCGTCTCCATGCTCCAAATCCATTTTAAAGCCATTTTTAAGGCATTTCGCGCATACATGAAATGAACACATTTTTCTCCAAATCTATAACAGATGCAAGCTTGTCCTGTTTGGTGGAGATGATATTTAATAAAATAAGTAGAAATCCACTAAAATTTTTGTTTGGTTATCTTGCAATCCCGAGATAATCGTCTCCATGCTCCAAATCCATTTTAAAGCCATTTTTAAGGCATTTCGCGCATACATGAAATGAACACATTTTTCTCCAAAACTATAACAGATGCAAGCTTGTCCTGTTTGGTGGAGATGATATTTAATAAAATAAGTAGAAATCCACTAAAAGTTTTGTTTGGTTATATTGCAATCCCGAGATAATCGTC